>NW_026636013.1:1800000-2062964 GCF_028554395.1 Pezoporus wallicus
CAAGGCATCAGGCATTCTGGCTCTGCAGCAGTGAAGCATTTCAGCACACGTTTAATTTAAGCATGTAAATAGTCCCACTGAAGTCATGGGACTATATGCACACTTAAAAGCCCTCACGTAATCTATCATGCTGTTGGCTCAGAGGCAGAGTTTTCAGCACCTCACAGGAGTAACCCCAAAAGTAGTAATGAGACCTGAGCATGTTTGAAAATCTATCATAGGTACGGAGGTTTGATTAGATTAAGGAAAGTTTGTTTCCCATTTGTCTTAGCGTTTGCCAGTAGTTGGGTCCTTGCTCACTTGCTTCGAGGAGGAGGAAGAAAAGTATATAAAGTCCTGTTTTATTGAATAAAAAATACCATAGGTGAACATAATTATTTTGAAACCTAAGTCTGCCCTTCCATCAAGTACTGTACATCTAAGCTCTGCAAACATCTCCAAGTTCCCTGTTGCCATCTCTGCTTCTCTTTATTCATTTCTTTCTGTTCACAGATGTCCCTCATCCACAAATACCTGCAAATCAGCTGAAATGACAAGCATTCTTTGAAATTTCTTATCCCATTGGTTTTAGTTTGCGTTCAGCTTTTCCACAGTCTTGAACACTGATTTCTTACTGTTTCTACCATCGCTACATAAATGTAGAGGTGACTGTTCTTTCTGTTTATCTTGAGTGAAAAGTGATTATCACTGGTTAAGAGCAGCTGGGCAGATGCCACCTTTAATAAACACAAACTAAAATGCTGCACAGAAATTGCCCTAAGGGTTGTCATAGCTTCAGCGTGAACTATCAGTCATAATTGGATCTCTGATCACTCTACAGATTAGAGATGGCAGCCATTACTGCCAACATGAGTTGTCCACTCCAATAGTACATGATCATACTTCTTCCCTCAAGTCTCTATGGCCACAGTAATTCTGTACAGTGGGACTACTCCTGCATTACTCAACCATATCCATGAGACCTGTGAGCCATACCATCTGGCTTTACAGCTTACATTAGTAGCACTATAATAAACAGCATTTGCAACTGCTTCTGTGGGACATTTGCTTTTGTTTCTGTGAAGCCCAACAGCCTCCCAGCTGCAGCTCCTCTCTAATGTACAGTGAGCACTGGTCAGGGATGCCAGGATAATGTCAGCTCCAGCATTACATCTGATGGCATCTTTCTGCTACCACGTGCAAAACTTCACATAGCCTTTTATCCCTAGCCTGCGCTTTTACAAACATACATACACAGCTGTTAAAATTGCCAGCATTCTCCACCAAAAGGATGTTAACTCCTATGAATTTATCACTTTTACAGAAAGCTTTTTGGATAAAAGGGAATTAAAACTGTTCTGCAAAATGATGCACATTCCTATTATATGCAATAAACATCACACTGAAAGGGGAAAAAGAATTAAACAGAAAAGAGCATTCCATGCAGCCAGCAGCTGTCAAGCATCAAAGATTTCATTTGAACGTTATGTCAAAAATCATGATGCTTTAAGGCTCGTCAAAGCATGAGTACATCTCCAGGGCAGATGTCTTGACTCTTGAGGCTGTTGAATGGCTGGATTATAGAAAACTTACTAAAAAAAAAAAAAAAAGGAAAAAAAGAAAACGAAACAAAACCCTACCTATCCATCTAAATGTTTTAAGAAAGAAAAAGCATCCACACAAACACAACAATAACAGTTACTCTTACTTTTGGCTATCTATCTTTCTAATTTGTCATCTGCACCTATTGTATCCGGTACCCATTTTCTCAGATGCTAAGGCCCTTTTGAAGTATCTTGGTATACTTTCTTGGTTCCGATTCCACTTGCTACCCAACTCTAAACAGTTATTACTGCTTTTTAGTGACATTTTTCCTCATTTGTCTCTGTGTAGGTCATATAGATTTTTATATATGTTAAAATACACATTGATAGACTATGCAAGAATATACCATGCTGAAGATAAAAAGTTCATATGGATAACAAATAAAAAAAATTGTGTTAATTGTGTTTAATTTCATTTTGGTCTAAGCTAACATGCTACCGAGCATACTGCTTCACAGAACCTTCTATATACCTGTGCTCTAAAACTAAATAATGGAAAAAATAATGCTCTCCAGAACCCACTGAGAGTCAAATAGGTGAACTCTTCAAATCCAGTGGCTTTAACTTGGCCTCAGCACCACTTAAAACAGGTAAAAAAAAACAGTAGCTGAAGTATTAAAGGTATAAAAGATGTATAAATTCCATAAAGATGTATAAAACCAGATCATATTGGATTTACGGAGCAAATTATGTCTAAACATCTTATTAATTTCAAGGTTCTAGGGGAAATAGCCATTGACACAAACTATTCTAGCAATAGTTCTCAGAAAGCCTTTAACAATTTTTCACTTGATGGATTAATGCATGCAATATTAAATATAAGCTGCCCTAAGGAAAATTTGAGACTAGATAAGGAACATTATAAGACTAAGTAATTGGTTTATAGACAGAAAACAGAAGATCAGAATTTAAAGTATCCATTCACCATAGTATAGCAAGAATGTTTTGCATGGGATTTGTATCAGATAGCTGTTCTTAATATTTTGATTAACAATTTACAGAAAAAAAGTGGAATATTAGATCCATCTATTGCCATCAGCGACAGAGGTGAGGAACTGGTTGAAATGAGAAGAAATATTTACATTTTGATTAAAATATAAGCTCAAGGTGATATCGGAATTTTAAGTTCCACTTGTAGAATGATGCACCCAGAAATGGTAATTCCTTAATTAAGTACAGGTCAAATAACAGGAAAACGGTGTAGCGGAGAATGTGATCTAATTAGGTATGGTCACAGTTTTTATATTCACTCTCTAACACAAAGCAGAAATGTATATGTATTTTGATTTTCTCATAAAGGTTCTTTTGTAAAAGAGAAATCCTCATGGAAATCCACAGGAGTTTCCCTACTACTTTCAGTGTGTCAGGGTTTCACCAGAGGTGTCTACAATGTCACATGAGTAAGTGGTGAGGTTAAATACGACAGGAAAGCTTTTCCACATAAGAGAAACCTGGAACAAGTGCAGATGGGGTGAGTGATTTTACCCTGATGAATTTACTTGACTAAGTTAAGAACTTACTCTCTCTAAATTAACCACAGCCAGACGCGTCAGATGCAAATGGGCCTGTCTGAAATGACTTAACAAATGGTTCCTGTGAATATACATTACACTCCAGGAAAGTTCACTTTTTCTAACATGTTTCTGGCTCGCGCTTTTAGTCATATGGGTCAGAGTTAGGTAGTCCTGCAAGGAGCGGGGAGCTGGACTCAATGATCCTTATGAGTCCCTTCGAACTTGAGATTATGATTCTATGACTCCTTTTGTCTACAGAAATAAATGGCTATCACCTTCTGGATTCTTTCCAGAAGGTTAATAGATAATTTAGATGAGTCTCTCAGGTTTTGTAATACTTTCTCCTCGAGCCTCAAAGATAAAAATACACAGAAGATCATTAATTTATGACTAAGTTTTTAAATCGCACTGGAACTGCTACTGAAAGCCATACCCCTATTTACTGGGGAGGTCATGAGCTTGGAGAGGGAGGGTTATCTTTGAAGAGTATCACCTTGAGGTATATCCTCACAGACAAAAAGTGGTTTTCATACAAAAAGACAACAGATTTCCTTGGAAGATATAGTTCACTGCTACCCTAACTACAATGTGCCAGAGGTAGCATAGGAACTGCAGTCCCCAGATGACTATGACTCATTCTTCATGCCATGTTAGAGCATGATTAGGTTTTCAGCTTGCATATTCTGTCAGATTCAGGTATGGAATCAAAAGAAATTACTGCCTCAACTTCACCTACAGCAGGAACAGAGCTTTCATGAGGTCACTCAGCTACCACAACTCATTATCCAGCACATTTATGTGTAAAACTGCAGTCAACTTCAGGGCACTGCCTTTGTCTTTTGCTTCTTTACTCTCCTGAATCAACTCCTTCGGTTTCCTCTTGCCTGCCTGTGTCTTAGGTTCTTTCCTCTGTTCTTTACCTGCAAGACCTTTCTTTCACATATACCTTCATTTTCCTTATGCATACTCACCTGCCCCATTTGAGATACCACATACTAACCAGAAGTTTAACTAGATCTGAAAAATTACGGAATTTTGGAAACCACACTACAATGAAATTGAAAGCAGGACAGAAATCACTGTTTCAATGATATTTAAACTACACAGTATTTTTCCCCCCCTTAAAATTTATAAAGAGAACTGTAGAAAATAAAAAAAAGAAAATCATGCAAAAAAAAAAAAAAAGGAATAGTAAGGATAAGATAGCATTGTGAACAGAGGAATACTGGATTTCCTGGAAGAAGTGGCAAAATTAGGTGTTAGTGGTGTATGTAAGCACAAAGTGGGTAACATGAGTGGTGTTCAGTATGTTTGAGGAGTGTCCATCAAGTCAGTATCCACAAAAGCCATTTCACCTTTCTAGGACTCACTGAGAATTTTGGATTAGTCATATATTTCCTGTGCAATACTGGCTATGAACTTCTCTGGTGTTCTTTCATTCTTCACCACTAGGTCTAACTGAGATGTGCACCCTGCTTCGAGCAGTGGTTTAGACTAGATGAATGCCAAAGCTCCCTTCTAACCCGAATTATTCTATGACTCTATAATGCTTGTAAGACTCACAGTTTCACAAATAGATCTGTTTGGGAAGTTTATCTTACCTCACCAGAAATTAAAAGCTCCTTGGACCCATTCTGTATAGGGCTATTATAATGCACTGCTCCACTGAAGCCAATGTTCTCAATAAAGGACAATGGCCATCATACATACATTGCCCCAGAAGGTACAACCAGGCCCATAAGAAAGCTAAGCACGGCTGTGGAGTCCAAGCCAGGATGAAACTTCCAACCTAAAGGCTCTGCCTCAAGGACAGAAGTTTTTGAAAACACTGTTTCTCAGTAAATACCAGATAATCCCTTATGTGATACTGCATTAATCTGGTTTGATGCAAAAAGACCTCAACTAATCAATTCCAGATCACCTATTCTTCTCACAGAAAAATGGTTATGAATAGTTTCTGTTATCTGAAAATAGCCAATGATCATTACTAAAGATTAATCATAATTAAACTCTGCACATGTGTAATTTTTCTGCTCTTTTTTCCTTTTAATATTAGACAACTCATGTAAAATGCATTAATGCTGGCAACAAATTAATTTTTGGAAGACAGAATAAAAATTAACAAAAAACATTAAAAATATTTTAAATAATATATACTTTTTTTTTTTAATGCTAATCCCATTATGTAACAGCTCTTACAATGTGTTCCTAGAATCATCTGGGTTAGGAAAAATTTCAGTCAGTAGGATTTCAAAGGCTATCTAAATCCAAGCCTCCTGCAGCATAATTTCGCTAATCCTACCCCACTCCTGACAGATAAGCATCTTGTTGAGTCTTGCATATTCCAGTGATACTGGTTACAAAAGAGCCCTTGGCAGCCTTTGCTATTGCATAATTGCTCATAAGAGGGCTGAGTTGACTTTGTAGAGTTTGAAACTTGGCAAATATCTCATCCTCTTTTTTAAGGAGTCACAAAAATAAAATTCAAATTTGGGATCCATTTTTTCTTATAACTGAAACTGATTCTTATCAGCCATGAAAAAGGCTGCCTTATTCTGGTACTTAATATTTTGAACACATGGAAGATTTTTTCATGTGAAATCACTGTGTTCTTCCACTACACTTTTATTTCTGAAAGCAAGACATTCCTTGCTTTTTCCTGCTCCAGTCCTCCCTTCATAGATTATCCATACAAAAAGCAGATTCAGTGGTTGAACCCTCAACCTGACAATGGATTCAAAATTAGAAGGGATGAATTTGTCTATTCATATGTCTTACCACCAAAGTGCAAAGCTTTCTGATTATTCTTAAAATAAGTTCTTTCTCCCTCCTACTGAAGTTTAAGGCTATTCATTATTGTTTTCTTATTAAGCAGTAGAAATAATTGATTACAGGAATCCACAGATTCAAAGATGCTCACAGATACAATCAGGTCTATTTCATTACTGTGGTGGGTTGACCCTGGATGAATGCCAGGTGCCCACCAAAGCTGCTCTATCATTCTCCTCCTCAGCTGGACAGGGGAGAGAAAATAGAACGAAAAGCTCACGGGTTAAGACGACAAGGAGAGATCACTCACCAACTACCATCCAGGGCAAACCAGACTGGACTTAGAAGAACTCTTGCTGGGCTCAACTGCACTCCCAAATTGTCCACTTCCTCCTCCCCCAGTGGTGCAGGGGTACAGAGAATCACAGAATGGTTTGGGTTGGAGGGGTCCTCTGGAGATCACCTAGTCCAAGCCCCCGCCAAGACAGGGCCACCCAGAGCAGGTTACACAGGAACATGTCCAGGTGGGTTTTGAACGTCTCCAGAGAGGGAGACTCCACAAGGCCCCTGGGCAGCCTGTTCCAGTGCCTTGCCACCCTCAGAGTAAAGAAGTTCTTCCTCATATTGTGGTGGAACCTCTTGTGTTCAGTTTATGGCCATTGCTCCTTGTCTTGTCACTGGGCACCACTGAAAAGAGTCTGGCACCATCCTCCTGGCATCCTCCTTTGAGATATTAATATGCATTATTGAGATTCTCTCTCAGTCTTCGCTTCTCTAGACTAAACAGGCCCAGCTCCTGCAATGTCTCTTCATGAGAGAGATGCTCCAGGCTAGAAAGGGACAGTGCTATCCACAGCAACTTTCATATTACGTGTACTCATTCAGATTAAACAACAGGGTACAACTGATGAGCGATTTGAATTAACAACACTCTCAGGGGGCAGAAGAGAAGAGCTAATGCCCCCTAGAACCTGCCTTCCTACTATGAAATATATTCCAGTTTTACCCATAGTTTTAATAACAGTTTTTTATTTGACTGCAGGAAAACATTTGATTTGTATTTAAAGAGTTTAAACTCCAGTGCTCATAGAAACTAGTTTTACCCCTCTGTAATATTAAAAATACCCAACAAAAGCTCAGATGCTATTTGTAATCTGTAGACTGTGAGTGAATAAATGTTTCGAAGTGGTGTTGGTAAACTTCAGTGAGCATCATTAGGAAGGACCAGTGGGTAAAGATCCAAACAAAAAAAGGCTGTTGCTCTGAGACAACTTTTTTTGCTGCCTTTGAATTACTCACAAACATTTAGGAAGTTAATTTTCGCCTGACAAGGCTGAATGTCTCTCTGCTGCTCATCTACTTAATGCACAGTGATGCTGTTGTTCTAATAGAGCAAAACCTGTATAATAAGATGTCCATATCAGTGTTGATTGTACATGAGGGAAACTGAAGCAGAACTAAAAACAAAATGTTGGAACATTTCTCGAGGAGTCGACAAAGTATCAAATTCCACAGAGGTACTGGGATCAGCATGCTTTTGAAAAATGTGTTCTTTAAAAAACTTCTTGGTCCTTGACTCAGTAACAAAATTAAAAGGCGGGAGATAAGCAGTACCTGAAACCTTACCAGGATAACCCAGTTCTCTGTTCCATTTTCAGTCATCACAACCAGCTCCTAAGTCCTAGTACAAAACTAAGTTTCACCCTGCTTCTTCACAGATGTCAAATATATATTCATGCTCTCAATGAAATCAATAAAGCTTTTATATTCATGGCAAGAAACAGAACTCTGCCCTACATCACCATACTTTAACATGCCTATCTATAAATAAGCATCCAGTAAGCTAAAGAATTCAATTAAGTTTTCATTTCTCTCAGTCAACTGCAGATCACAGAGGAAGCTCCAATGACAGCAAAGACAGATGATGAAAACCTGATCAATTGCTATCACTTCAATTTAGATAAAAAGTCACTCACTTTTCAGCTCTGCTTGGTGCCCAGAAGAGATTAGATAAAACTAAATCAAGAGGAAAAACAATCTAAACAACAGCCAAAGAAAATCTTTTCCAGCTCTTTTCCAGTGTCCTCACTTAATCCTACCATGTAAAGTCAGGCTACCAGCAATGACTAAAAGCAAATTCCAGAAGGCTTCTGAAAGTTATCAGTACTACTGAGCCTGCAAAGAAAACCAGCATGAAAAGTTAAACTACCTGTTCGCTAAAGCTGTTCCCCTCTATATGGGATTTGGACTGAATGATAGAACTTTGCAGAATATGATTGGAGTAAACACTACAAATTCTTGTGTCTGCATTATCCACTATTGTGTATGACCATGCTGTGTGTGACTCCGAGAAGTTCTGGTGTTACCCAATTGTTGTGAAGTCAGTGCAGAAGTTTGCTAAGATCTGTCTATCACACCCTGATTTATTTCAGTTTGTGAAATGCAGATCAAGCACTGAGATGCAGGATCAGCTACTGATACTTTAATTTGTATTGGATAACAGTTTTGCAAGTGGTTTCATGAAGCAAAATACAAAGGACATGAATTCAGCTCACTGTTACAAATAGAATGCAAGAATTAGAGGAAGAGCACATCTATTTCACCACCACAGTGCTGTCATCACATATAGGAGTCTCTAAAACAACTGTGCTTTATTTAAATGCTGAGGAATTACACTCAATTCATCCTACCAGATTCTGTGTGCAGCCGCAGTTCAAATATGAATAGCATATCTCAGCAGGCAGAATTAGCACCAAAGGAAACATTTTAATGGGAACAATATTAATCCTAGATTTTATCTTTCTCCTGTCAACATTTGTCCTAGCACAAGTCACACAGTCACTTAACCTATTGTCTCGTGATGCCAAGCCCTGTAGCTGCAACACACATCAAGGCCATCTATCATGCCATTTGGCCCCCCTTTGGAACCAAGCACACTGCCGACATATGACCATGCATCCCACGGTGAGGCCCTCAGAGAAATATATATATCTCATCACATGACTGAATAGTTCCCTCTTACACAGCTGGGCTTACCAACCCCATGTGAAGAGTTACTGTACATCACACACACTAACACAGCTGCACAAAGGACTGCAGCAAGGGGCTGCAGGCACTCAGGACAGGTTACACATTGGCACCCAGGACATTCAAGGGGCCCTTGGAGAGCAAAGGATGTGCAGAGTGGATCACAGACTGTGTCAACCAGTCTGCCAGGCTGTACCAGGACTTCTACTGCCACCTCCTCATGATATGAACAATCCTTTGGCTTAAATTCTCTTTTCTAGCTGGCAACAATCAGCCTAGTACAAGATAAACAGAATTTTGCAGTAACCAAAAATTACCAAAATTTTTAAAGTACTATATAATACCTTTCTTCTTTGAAAAGTCTTGTATGGTATGACTCAGCCAAATTACCTCATGTTGCCCCACGTTGGCTCAAAGGTAGGGGTACTGATGAACTACGAGGCAGAAAAATTTGAATGCTTTTCTGCCTCTGCTGCTAAAATAAGACTCATTTTCCTCCAAGCCTTCTATTATTTAACTCATGCAGTGTCGCCATCTTGGTCGCCTAGTTTTTTTGAAAGTAGCTATAGAGTGTCAGAGATCAACAAGCACGTTGCCAGAGAGAGACACCACAGAAGTGCAAGTACCAGCTGTGTACTTGCATATTTAAAGAGAATTAAAATGGAAGAGAAAAATTACACTAGACCCAACAAGCAAAACATTTTTTGCCTAAAAATCCAGCAGGTAAAAGATGCAAAGTTGGATGACAGAAGCCTTCACATCTCATGGAAGACACACACCTTCCAAACAATTCAGAGGGCCTAAAGCTGACCTGAATATTAAGGCAGCCCATTCAGAATCTCTCTTCCCTACTTTGCACTGTCTGAGCCCATGTTCATTTGTCTCTTCAGTTCCATATAAACTGCTAATTAATATTAACATTGTTAACAAGCTTTCTCCTTTTTGGATAATAAATTACAAATCTTAGCTCAGGACTGAGAAACTGCATGAACAAAAAAAAATAAAAGGCTTGATTGCACAGAATCCAGGGCTTACATCCCTCTCCACACCATCATTTATACACAGACGCTTTCTTGTTATGATAATCACTGGACATTAGGTGGTCACACAAGCAAACAGTAGAAGAAGCCCGGGATATCCCTGGGAAGACTGTACAGATGCACAAAAAGTGCTTTTAGTAGAGAATATCTTTATACTTCACCTAGTTTCACTTAACGAACATCTCAACACTTCCAAAGCTGTATATCACTTGACATGATTCACAGAAGTCAGCTGGCTGACATGCACTGCACTAATGTAAAGGGATTGAAGTCAATGAGCTACAAGTATGGACAAGCCTTAATTTCACAATTGTACAGACACTTGCAAAAGCATTGTCTGGCTGTGGGGCTTTTGTTGTTGTTGTTGTGTTTCATATTCCCGTACACATTATTAGTCAGTTACAGCAAGAACATCTAACTTGTACAATGAGTAGCATATCTCCAATAAGGCAGGAAAAAGGGTTGTGAAGGCCCAGTGGTTAAAATCTCACTGAAGCACTTCATTCCAGAAAACATCACTTTAGGAAACGGCTGCCTTTTCTCCCTTCCCCTCCGCCCTACCCCCTTCCCCCCCCCTCCAAAAAAAAAAAAACAAATCCCTATTAAGCAACATTCCTTACTAAAAAATGCAGTTTTAGACATTCACCCCAAAAATTGCTGCCATTACGTTCTGAGATTTGCTTTAATTTTTCTACTGTTATTATTATTCTAACATGAATTCATAAAAGCACTGCACAGTGCCATGGCTACTAGAGAAAAGTGAGGAAATAATTAAAAAGAAATCAAAACACACATCAATATAAACACTAATTTGGAAATGAAATTACAAATTGTTATTTTGGAAAAGTATAGTAACCCTACCCTCAAAGGCAAAGAGACACCCATCAACTATATTCTCATTGTTTCCATTACAGATGAAGACTGGGGAATTATTAGTGCAACAAGAAGTAGAAGATCCAGTACTTCCCACAAACAAAATTTTACCCAAACCTGCACCTGCAGCATCCCATCTTCAAACTACATTTTCTCACTTTCCTCTCCCCTCCTCTCCACAGATACATGTGAGAGATGAAACCTATCTGCAGACTTCACCATAATCAGCAACTTCCTTATTTATGAAGGCCCAGAAGCTAATGTAAGCTTATTGCTGAGATGACGGGAAATACAGGAGGGGAAAGAAGGGGAGGTGACGAAAAGGAATGAAACAAAACACCCGAAGTAGAAAGCTCAGTTTTAGCTTTCTAGATCTTCCAGAAATTGTGGGCTGGGGCTGACTAAGCCCTGTCTAAACTAAGGCTGCTCAGAGGATACATAGTAGCAGGCCTGTGAAACTTTACCTTTTTAACAGCAGTGATGCAAGGGGCACACACATCACAGTATGTATTTGCAGTACGAGGAACATCTAATACATAAAACCAATTTCTCTGGGTTGTGTGATTATATGTGGAATTCTGGGATTTATTCAGCTTTGCTATAAATTTACTGCTGTTACTTTTCGGGGACATTTCTTTTCCTAGATGCCCAGAGTCAGCGTTTGATTGATTAGTGTGGTTTTTCTAGTTTACCCACTAAGTTGGTTTGAGCAATTCATTTGTTAATATAGTGAAACACATATTCAAAATTACAAATTGTTTAACAAGTTTTGACAAACAAGTCCCTTGGTGGTCTTGAAGATTCTCAGAAGCAGATGGATGAGGTACAATTTTATAGATTCTCTTTCCTGTTTGTGTAAAGCTGCTAAGGTCTGCAGTAGGCTTTAGTGCAAACAAGGGGCATTGTCAGACAATAAAGAGACAATTGCCTGTGTTAGCACAACAATTAATTTATTTGCACAGAACCACTCAGTCTATTTGTTACCAGAAATGTGCTAATTATTCCTGCTAATTACATGCAAAACCTTCATTATCACCTATATGAGGAAGAGGACCCCTCAGGTTTCAGTGACAAATTAATTACTGTGTTTTCCTTCTGAATGTACTTCTAGACAGTCCCTGTTACCTCAAAAATAAATTGGCTGGCAGGAAGCTCGTCTCTCAGAGACATTCTGCAAACTAAAAGCAAACATACAGATATCATATCAAGTTGTTATTGCTATTTTTTTAGGCAGGTATACCCTGAAGCTCTTAGAACTACTATATTAATTTACAAGCTCTTAATCCTAATAAAATACACCGTGCACTGTTAAATTCCACTATGTAACTGTTTTCAGAGTCCTTTACACATCTATAAAACAACCGAAAAGGCAGCAGGCACTAGGTTTTAAAAATACAGCAAGTAAGATCAATGGTAAACTACACAGTCAGTACAACTGAGATACCATTTCAGTAACGAAATATAATTTTAAATTCCTAATAACTGAAGTGAAAAGGACAGCAAAGTGGCTGAATTACCCAGTCTTTCATTATCACCATTCTAACTCAACACACAGGATGCCTGGCACCAAGACCTTGCAATGCATGTCAGGGGGAAAGGAAGTTTCATGCAGAAGGGTGAGGAAGAGGAGGCACACGGGATCAAAGTCTTGATTTGGAAGGTAGGAAACATGGTGAGTGAAGGAGTTACAGCACAGTGACTATGGGAAAGGGATGAGTGGAGAGGCTGCACTGAATTCAGTGCAGATAACTGACTATTTCAAAGAAAAAAATCAATCTCTTAAATTTTGCTTAGAACCTGTTTGGTAAGTTTCAGCCACTCCTGTATGATACCTTGCCAAGAGCCTGCCTCTGCTTCCATTAAAAGGTTCTTTGGAATACAGTGCCCATTGTCCATCCTCCTCAGAGATCCTCAAGGCTTCTTCAATTTCTGTGTTTGGCATGGCAGAACATCAGTATCTTAACAATTCAGAGTATCATCAGCATCCATTAATGGGCACATGATCATTGGCGTACGGTTCCAGAGCGTGGATTTCAACCACAACTTTAGCAGCATCAACAACACTACCTTGTACAAAGCAACAGCTAACCCTGTTGTCCCAAAAGTGCAATCATTACTAGGTGGCTGGATACAAATTGTGCTTTCTTGGCATGGTATAGAGTAGCTCAGACAGAGCTACTGAAAAGCTGGAAATACAGTTTCATAGTGAATCAGATGATGATTTGCACCCACACAAAGTTGTATTTCAACAGCCACTCCACCTGATGAAGATAAAAGCAGGAATGGAGGAGTGGATTCAGGATCTGGATGTCTGCAAGACACAGCCCCACCTCTCCAGACCATCAGCACCAAAAGGCAATGCCCAGGAGCACTGAATCTAGCCCTAAACACAAGTTTGTCCATGACCTGTGCCTTTCCTTCACTTTAATCTGGATATTACTTGCCGTACAGCCCTCTCTACTACATAAAATGTAAGATACTTATCTTCATCTTTACTTGTATCTGTAGCCCATTCCTCAGAAAAGGGTATCTATTTTGAGTATCAAAAGACTGACTTAAGCCCTTAATTCACTCTCACGGTACCTCCCATGCCTACATGTTTCTGGTTTTAAGTGTGTTGGTGTTTTCTACGATGTTCTCCCTCAAAGGCAACTCCCATAAATAACTATATGGCAACTTCATTATTATTCAAGTCTACCTTCATTCTCATTCAAGTCTACCTTCATTCTCTCAGTTGAGGCCTTCATAAACTTCAGTAACAATAATGTTAATGGTATGCTCAGCTTCCATTCTGTACTACTGAATACAGAGTTTCACTGCAGTTTCCATTTGTGTATCTTGGTTTGTCACTTGGTCAGAGGGCAAGATATTCAAAGCAAGAACTATCTCTTTGGTGTATTCTTGTAGTAGTTAGCATGTCTTAAACACAGCTTGGCTATAATTAATAATAATAGAAGTAATCATAGTAGTAAGAGGAGGATGATGAAGCACAGTACAAGTTTAACAAACCAGTATGACAGGGAAGAATAAAATATTTGTAGGCCAATACCACTTTCACCATTATTACAATGAAAATTTTTAAAGGTTACTGGCAGACCAGCAGAGAAGACATGCCAGCTGGCAGGTAACCACAACTGCATGCACTTATAATTGTTTTTTTTAATTTTAGTCTATAATCCTGAGGTTCTGGCACATATGTATCATCTACATTTGTGTCCTCTAACTCAATATCCACCCTCATTCAAAATAAATCAAAATTAAAATAGTGGATGAAAAGGAGGAGTACTGTACCACACCTGAGTGCAGTAGAGTGTTTTTTTAAAGTCAGAGCCGTTCATATAAAAGTAAGAATGTGCTGTGGTTTATTTCCCAAAAATCGTAACCCATAAAATTATGCCTAATGCTCAGACCCCTCCATCAGCATAACTTTGTTGATAGGATATTAGTCCATTCCATGAGGATAATAAAACTTTTTACAGATGAAAATTTCTCACCTCCAAATCCTAGCTTATTACAAAGTCTTCTGTTCCAAAGCACAGGAAGGTTTCCTTGGCATAAGCAAAAAAAACCACCCCTGAAATTTAGAACATACTTTTTAACCAGTGTATCACCCTTTACAACTGAAAACCCAAAAAGATGATAGAAAAATTATCGTTGCTGCTAGACTGCTAACAAGTGGCCTCCAACCTACTGTACCCAAAAGCAGTTCAGATCCAGAAAGCATAAAATTAACCTAAAATAAATTCATTGAAAATTGATCTCAACAAGCAGGAGTTTAGCAGCAGAATGCAAAAGCAGGGCATAACTTACTTACTTGAAGACAGAAAGAGCTTTTTCCATGTATTATATCCATGTTGCTCACCAGATTCTTTTAATCCCTTAATCAACTACAAGAACAGCAACATTTGACTTACTTTGAGAGGCAGCTGGCAACTGGGAGGCCATGTGGAAATGAGAATAGGAGGGCAATTTGTGGTGAAAGTGATGGAGGAGCTGCACGGCATCAAAAATTATCAAGAACCGGAAGGGGAAGATGGAAAAGCAGGTGATTTCAGCCTGGTTTTGCTATGACACAGAGGAGGAACAAGACATTGCTTGAATTGACAGTGAAATATTTGAGAAAAATATGAGTTTGCCTAGAAGGCAAACCCTTTCATCGTGGGCCTTAATATCTTCTAATTTGCCTAGACTGAATTTTGAGGACATATTTCTGGCCTGGGCTATACCACAAAATATGAGTAGGATTAAGAGCATTCAAAGTAGTTGACAAGACACTGAAGCAAGAGGGTGTTCCCACAGAGACTAGAAAGTTGGGGTCAGTTGGATTAGCTAACACACAGACTGCATCTTGTGTTCCAGTGGCTTCATCACTTCACTTAGACCTATCAGCATATAAAAATAGCAATAAAAAAAATAAATAAACTCTTTGTCATAGCTGGAGATGGCAACCATGTGACAAAGAATGACTCAGGAATATTTCTGGCTTCTTCACTGTGTATGAGGTTTTTAGAGTTTACTTCCTCTCTTATTCCTTCCCATCTAATATTATGATAAAATTTTCAGTAGTCAAAATTGTTACAATTATAATAGTTTAGTAGGAAGGGCAATGTTTTCAAATGTAGAAGCCTAGAGACTTCTACATCTATAGCTACTAAGGATATGGATCCACTCTTCCTCCCAATACCAATGCTAGTCTGTTAAATTCTCCAAGAGAAGGAGTAAATACTGAAGTTGGAAACAATGGATCAAAGTCTGAATTATAGTACTACTAACATTTATTTTATGAACATCCAAGTGCACTAAAATATAAAGTAATTTTAAACTCCTTTACATTCGGGAGAGAGGGGGAAGCAGTTGCTGGATATGGGATTTTTTTTAGACCTACATTTTCCTTCAGGTTTTCACATGCTCCTGGATAAACATTTCCTGGCTCAATATTGTGTTTGCTCACACCACAGTTCTTCCACAGAGGCATTTACTTCCTGCTGCAAGAAAGGTGTAGGGAGGCAGTGTGCATTGGAGCACCATTTATCCTTTTCAGACAAGGTTTGATTTAGAAAAGAACCAGCCACAACTGGCTGGGTACCAAGAGCCGAATAAATGATTTTACTGTTTGATTATCCGCATCATTTAAATCCAGTGTAAGTGGCAATTGGCTTGCTTCCTGTCATACTGGCACCTGGGTTGCACAACAAGTTTGTCTTGCACAGAAACGTTAGGTTTCTGGAGTTGAGAGACTTCTGGAACTGTCAGCTTTCAATTATTTTGTCTTGGACTGAGCACCTGAACTCCTCCCTATTCTCTGGCACAGCAGCTAAAATGGAGCCATCCTGCTGGAGCCGGTAGAGCCAGCAGCTTCCCTAGGGACCCCCACACCCTTCCCCTCACATTAATAAGTGGCTAACTAACAGAGTAAATAGAAATAAATTAGCAATTAACTTATCCTGGAAGATGTCAAGGAAGAAGAGAATCCCAAAGAGGAATTTAAATAAGGAAAAAAGTCTGAGCTTTACAATTCAGCAGAAGAGCGAGCACTTGCATAAGATACTGCATATAAGAAAATAACAAAGTGGTTTTAAACAAAATAGAAAGGAAATCTCCAAGGCTTACATGACTAATGGAACTGAGAGGAGGGATGAAAAATGTTAGTACTATCTCTGGTTCAGGAAGTCCCAAAACCATGATTTAGTAGAAGGTAGGAGAGTACACCAAGAAAGGATCATTGCATGCTTGACATTTTCTTATACGCTCCCCCAGGCTGCTGTCAGAAACAGGATACCCGGCTAGACAGATGTTTAGTCTGATCCTGTATGACTGTTCTTACTTTGTGATACGAAGACATAAATGTGGATAGGAAGAAAGTTATGTGCAACTCCAAGATTACATAAAACTTGAAGTTGATGCAGGCAGAGATGCTGACAGTGAGGGGATTCAAACTGAGAGGTGTCAGCTCTGGGCAAATTCTGATCACTATGGACCTCACCCCTGGAAGGAGTTCATACTGTCCAAAATCCTTCTTATATATTTCAGGACTTGTCTTCAGGGCACGGGGCACCTATGTAGTCAAACTGCTTCCCCTACTCTCCTCTGGTCCTTCAGTTAAACATTTCATTCTTTAAAAAAATGTTAAATATTTCTTTCCTCTGCCTGTGAAGTAATATCTGTCACTATGCTATTGTCAATGTGGACATTTTCCACACTGCATCCTCTAGGTCTTTGCAAGAAAACAAACACCACCAGTTTTTCTCATATGCAAGTCAAAACATGTTCACTAAGTACAGTGTCCATTATCAGTCCCACGGGCGGATGGGAGCAAAAGCAGAAATGCAGAGATAGTTTGCAACACAATAACAATGTCACAATGTCAATCATGATTTCTAAGTAAGTTGTACATAGATGTCCCAAATCATCACAGTTCAAACATACGAAAAAAGGGTCAGGAAGGGTTTTATTTCCTACTTTAGTGCAGACTACTGCAAATGAGAAGCAACAATCACAAGAAATATTCTTTGAGCACAGCCACGAGAAAGACTACCTTTTATTGCTCTTAGCCATTTTAATTCATGCTCTTGTGACAGTCAGGCAGGCTTGCTAAAGAAACTGTATATAGAAAATGTTATAAAACAGTTGCAGCAAGTAGCCTATAGATCAGTTTATTTGCTGTGACAAATTACACAGGGCGTGCCGTACACCAATACTCCATATTCTCTTCTGGGTCACTGAATTGATTCTGGTTCAGATTCCAGACAAACCATTTCATATGCAAAGCCATTAAAGGACTAGAACTATTTTCTTTTCCTAGCTCAGACTAACCTCTACTCTAGGAGGTAGGGTAGTCTGCAAGGCAATATGCAGCAAGAACACAAGCCCACTCAGGCATTTCTTGCAAGACTCTAGCCACTGTAATGCTGTATAAAAGGGAGCTGCACCACCTTTTTCCCAGCGGTAGCAGCTGCCACTGCATTTTATGAGGAGATGAAGATGTCCACAGATACCGTGTACTCTGGGAACATTTACCAGATCAGCTCTCCCAGGTAATTCTGAACCCAGAACATCTGCTTCCTGGATCCCAGCCAAGCTTAAGGAGCAGGGGAATGAGAGCTGCGGAACAGGGCTGTTGTGCGCCATGGAATGGTAATACTGTTTGCAGAGCTTAGGTGTTTCCAGGGCTAGACTGCAGTTAAGGAGGCACTCTTACAGTCACAATTTTGGATGTAAATTGTTTTCTCGACCAAATCTATTCCTCTCAGCAGTACATATTTATTCCTCAGCTGATTGATTGAGAAAATTTCTTACTGCTGTGTGCACCACAGCCTGATCCCTAAGGTGAGTCTTCAGGATAGAAATGCTGTATAAATAACACATTAAGTAGTTATAATGGAATGATTTTCACTATGGAGGTATTCACCTCATCTCATTTCAGACATCTTTTAAAAAACAGGTTTTTTCTTAATTAACTATCCAGGACCTCTTTCATAATGGGAGGGTGATCTGTTGACAGTAACAGCTTAAGCAGCAACTTCGATAACATCAGACCTGCCACTTAAAGAATAAAAATACTCTTGAACAAAGTTTAAAACAGATGAGACAATTGGCCAGAGTGCAATACTTCCTTACTTCCTCTCTGTTCTGACAACCAGTGAAGCACAGACAACTAGTTTAAATTAGAGAACAATGTCCACGTGTTTATGTTATGATAGTCAATGTCATCTTGTACCAGAAGAAACAGGACTCGTGCAGATGGATTTATTTAAAGTTAATGCACTTTAAAATACATTGATATTACATTTTTAGTTATCAGCTATAAATTTTTTCAGCTCTTGGATTCTTGCAGAGTTGAGACGTTTGCAACAGGCCAGGTACACCAGATAAGACTCACGTTATACCATGAGAAAGGAAAAGAGAATTTCTCATAACATCAGCATTTGTTTAACCTACCTTGCCCTACACTGTCCATCAGAGTAATGCTAATTCTTATTGATAAGTAAAAATATATGTGTATCTATGTAAACAGAAAAGAAGAGGTAGATGTTTTGATAATTTAAAAGAGGATTAAAGACCTTTAATTAATCTTTACATATCGTAAGGAATGCATATAATTTCGATCGTAACACCTATTCGAGTCATACCATTGTGCTCTTATGGAAGACCAGAATTCATCTGCTACCTCTCCAACTAATATTTCAGTAACTTTAGAATTATTTAAGACCCCTTCCAGATCAATAATCCCCCACAGCTGAACTGGTTTCAACAGGAACAACTTTACTGGGGGCAGGGGAAGGTAATTTCTCTTATACCTATAATACTTATCAGAGATACTGAGCAGCAACATTTTTGATGCTGTCTGATACCAGATGAGAAATCGTTTTCTAATTAAATGGAAAAGTAGCATATGTATGAGGTAAGAGCCAATTTCTGAGTGCAGAACTACTACCATTTTCTCTTTTCGTCGGGTCAGTCTACCCTGCTTCCTCAAAAGAAGACACAGTAAAGCAAAATGTGACCTTGGAAAGATTTGCTATGTATGGCATACAAAAACTTATTCCCAAGACTCCACAGCCCTGAAGTGTTTCAAAAACAGGCAGAGAAGAATGAAAAAGCAGACGGGTGACAACGATGGCGTCAGCAAAATAAATAACTTATGCTTCACTCAAGTATTTTGTATTCAATGCACAAGTTACAACTCATAAATTTCATTAATTCTACCTAATTTATACCAGAATCCATTGCCTCTTTGTATTTCAAGGGAAGAGAAATACACGAGATATTGTGGACAAAACTGATATTTCTTGTGGGAATAAAATCCAAACAGAAAGAGAGAGAGAGACTTAGGCTTAATCTTCCTTATTATTTGATAAGAAGCATTTTAGCATTTTCTGAGTAAAGGTACAAGTAATTTATGGTTCTGATCACTCCAGTATGCTATTCCATACCTAAGAGTAGAAAATGTTTCAAATATTTAACAAATCAGGGCTAATTATACAGAATAATTGAATCCTTAATATAAAGCCTGAGAGACTTTATTCTTCTAATGCTACATGCTGCTGATGTGAATACCATGAGAAAAGATAAAGCTCCAGACCTGTTAATACAAAGAAGACCGTAAAAAATTACTTTCAGTTTTGAGAAAAACACTAGGCTCTGGATATAAGTTAATTATTAAAGTTCAATTCCCTTTTTTTTTTCCCCAGAAAAAGTTATTTTAATTACTGCTTTTTTATGCCAAACGTCTGCTTTACTTAAGAGAAGAAATTACTTTCTATTTGAAGCAAAGCCTACTAGAAATAAGAGTTACTCAAGGGCAGTATTTTATTGATAAAGCCTTTTTCTTTATAATCATCCTACGTCATAACATTTCACAGAATTCATGAGGTTTATATTTTCTCAACGGCAGAAACAACGGGAAGTTCTGATCTGGAGCTAACAATCAAACCAAAGCACTGTCTAGTGTTGGAGTAATTTTTGCTTTTTAAACCCTAGATATAGTAAGAGACAGGGCTTCATAAAAGCAGAGAAGGTTAAGTGTTACCGTAAGAGCTACTACCATTTTTTTAACAGTTATGAGTATTTGCATACATTTACATGCGCTGAAAGCACAGCCATTCAGAACAAACAAGGTTCATTATGAAGACAAACATGTAGAGTATGACTCAGTGACAATCCACACAATGGCTGATTTAAACTTTTTCGGTCTCCTCCATTCAACTGACCATTTCCTGAGGAGGAGGAACAGCTAAGGATGCCTTACATCCCTTTAGCCACTTCTTATTTTTGATAAACCCTGGGGCTGCTTCTGTTACGGTGAGTGAATACCCTAAGCAGTTTGTTCAGTCTGTTGAAACCTCCAATATGGTCTCTGACTTCTAACAGGCAACCTTAACTGAATCTCTCTCAAGTAGTGGAACAGGTAGGAAAACTGGTTTAGCAGAAAGACATACACAGTTCCCTTAACCAGTTCAACTTTAAGCCATGTCTGCATGCATTCCTACTGCCTGTGACAATAGTAACACTTCCTTTCAGCCTAATAGGTCCTGAGCCCCATCCTTTGTCTGCTGATTAACTGCTCTATTCATTGACCAGACCACTAATTGCATGCTCCTTATAGTTACCCTACATTACTGTAAGAATTAATGAGACACAATTACAGCTCCCAGAAATCTCAGGCCTAGCCAACTGCAAAGCACTCCAACTGAATAAGAACTCCCCAAGAATAAAGGGAAAAATTCAGCCCATTGTTCACAGGAAGCAGAATGTTTTTTGTTTAAAAATTGTATTTATTTGAAGCTGTTTCATAATTAGGCCCTGGAGAGGGAAAAAAAAAAAAAAAAAAAGGAAAGGAAAGGAAGGAAAAAAAGGAGAGAATAGAGAAAGAACTTGGGAACCAGCATTCACTGAGAAATCACAGTGGATGCAAAGAAACACACAGTTCAGATATAAGAGGAAAAAACATAAGAGATGGAGTGCATGAAAAATTAGTGTTGTGAATACTACAAACATCTAGAATCAATCAGCTGTTTAAACAGAGCATGTCCCGCTCTATGGGAATTGCCCCTAATGCAATCTTCTATTTGACTAATATAGCTTCAGTCCTGGCCAGTTTAAAATAAGCATATGGTATGCTTCTGCACTCATGTCTCTACTATGAGACGGAGGAAGAGGATTTTAATTTCCCACTCCTGGAATTTAGTATGCATTAGAAGTCAGTGTCATTAGCCATGAAAGTCAAAAGGAAGGAGAGAAAATGAGTTTTTTGAAAATCAGCCATATTGAAAACTGCACTCACGTTTAATCTGTGTAATCAACAGCCACAGCTATTCAAAGTCTTAGTGACTACAATCACTACCTATTAGCCTGTAAGTAGTTCAAAAGCTATTATTCTCACTTGAACAATTTTCCAATACACAAGAGACAACATTAAGTTAATGAAGTTAATATGCAAAGTCAATATTCTTTGTTATGAAGTCATCTTCTTCCATTGGTTCATCTTCAATCTATTTTCACCACATAAATTTGATTTGAATTACTTATATAGTTTGGTACTTAAAATAGATCTTGAAATGCAGCACCGTATAGTAACCATTTTCCAGGGTACAATTTATAGCAGCCACTGAGACCTCAAACTAAGGATGTCACAGACTGGCACTGCTACACTCCAGAATCAACATCTTTGGACAGAAACAACATTTTTTTGTACAACGCTACAGGGATTCTCAATAATTGCACCTAACTGCGATAATAGTTTAAATTCATGGATGTTCTTCTGATACTACTGCTCACTGATATCACAGCAGAACACTTTCCTGCATGAAGCAGACAGTTACCATCATGTGGTGCTGAATCTCAAGCAGGAAACAAGGCACGAATATGGATCAGAGACCTTTGTGTTCAGTGTATAATAAGACCAATATCCCTGTCATAGAACAGCAATCATTAACTCAGGGATCTTTTGTTAACTGGCCCTTGTGGCTGGACTGGTAACAGCAGGGATTGAATTTGCAATCCTCAAGACTAGATTCGTCTGTCAGGGAGACTGCAAACCTACAAATTCATCCATTTCCAGAGTCACATCACCTAGCTTGTTCAAGCTATTCCTGTTTCAAGGACCAAAATAGAACAAGTCCAAATTCCTGCAAACTATGATGTGAAATTATTTCTGCTAGAGCAAATAATGTATTTTGGTACCTGCTCCAGCCTTCATTTGAACAAATACAATATGCCTATGCTTGAGGTTAGTTGTAATTTCTGGTTAGGGTCTTCTCTCTGCATAAGAGAAAAGGGAGTCCTTCCTGCAGACAAACACTAAGAATCCACTCCTTAGGTCATCAATTCCAACTAAGGTAGAACATTAGAGGCACACAGGAACTGCATCTCAAGAAACACAGGAAGGTTTCAAGTCACAACATGAGTTCACTCACAACATTTCTACTGTTCTGTTCTACTACAAATTTCTTTGTGGTGCTGCATGTAGGGCAGCAAAGGACAATCCCGATCCAACAAGTGCTTCCACATGCCTATATTTTCTGGGAATGATTCACTTGAGGAAGCTTCCACTTTTGTAATTCTCGTCCTTTAGTTTGTGTGTTGCACATCACAAGGTTCACTGCGAGGGAGTTTCCTTTCTTCCTTTCCATTGTTCTGTCTGCATCCAGACTCTTTTCTTCATGCAAGTAGTTAACTTAAACAATGGTTATGTCTATACTGTCTCCTAAGCGTGGTCCCAAACCTACCCTCAAGACTAGAACCACCAACAGGACAGGTACTAAACATGAAAATGCATGCCTCACCAGGCGTTATTCATGCAACTTGCAGAGGTAAGATAACTCAGGAGACAGAAGATGAACAGGAGACAGAGATCACATACTATTCTTAGGAGTTGCTCTAGAGGTCATTCTTCAGAGGTACCTAAGCATAGACTATGATACAGTGTGCAGTGCTAAACTCGCATATGAGTCCCTATAGGATGAGGCCTACAGCTGATTTACACTAGAAAGGTTAATACAAAAATTATACTAGCAAGATTCCTCTTCCCAAGCAATTTACACCTATCTCTCAGAGAAGTAAAATGTACAGGTAAAAAAAACTTCTTACACAGCTGCTGCACTAGGTTTTTTTTTCTGGCATAACTATGTCAGCAAAAAGTTCGTATCCCTTCCTGACAGGCCTCCTTGATAACACTTTCAAGTGCAAACCAGGTGTCAGTATTCCAGTTAAGACAAGAAAGGAGTTCTGCACTAGTCATGAGCTGCGTATGTAGCCTTTCATGGCCTGGAATAAGCCCCTGCTTCCAAGGAGGTCAAATCCCATGGTCATGTTTTCTACCACCATAATCTCTCACGAGCACTGGTTAATACAGCACTAATATGGTATTGTATTAACACATATAGAGTCAATGAAAATATCATATCAGTCAACAAACCATTTATATTCCGTATCCTATCTGAAAACATTTATTTGTACTACATGAAAGCCACAAAAAATTCAGTGCATGTGAGGCAGCAACACTTCTATGTAAAAATATGCTGTGATCTTTAGATTAGACTAAAAATAATTTTAAGTCTATTAATGTCTGGACATTTCAGTTGGCTGCATTTGTCATTCAGATTTAGACAATTCTAGGAAGAGATTCTACCCAATGAGCTCCCCAGTGTATTTGATCATGAAACAAGATGGCCAAGTACAACCATCTTTCATTTTAATCAGCATCATTAGGTAGAAAGTTAAGAATACTCATTTGAGACAGCTTTTAAATAAAAAGTTCATAATTAAATACATAGACCTACCCTATGGCATTAGGCAACAACCCCTCAGCTGAAAAGATTAGAAGAAGCCATGCTGCCACGGGCAGAGCTGCAGAGTGCCCCTCAAGAATCACCAACACTGTACCTGCTCCTAACCTAGTTTACCATATTCTCATCATCTCCAGTTCAGTTGCTCTCTGTCCCTGTGTGATTTATTTATGGAATATGTTTAGGCCTTGCACTGATGTGGCAATTGATAAGGCCCTTTGAAAGCACCCCTCACTGAGGAGGAGTGCAAGTGAGGCCATGGTCCACCTGGGGTGTTCCTCAGTACAAGTGATGATGCCCTGTGATATAAATCAGCATGAATAGAACAAAGTGTTTCTAACTACTTACACATGCAACACTCACGGCTGTCAATTAGCCAAGCAGCATGAGTCTCTGAGCTACAAGAAACAATCAATCACATTAATTTCTTTAATTAATTAATTAATGCTCCTTTATTGAATATGCAGAAAGAAAATAAGTTTCACAAGCAAAAAAAAAAGCAGTCGGTGGTATCAAAAGCATTTAAATCACTACTGCAAATTGTACTGTACTCCTAAACCTTTTTTTTAATTTTTTTTTTTTTAGCTTTTTTTTATAGTCTGCTAATATTACTCATAGCCAGAAGTGTGGTGAAACCAGGATTGTCTGAAAACTGTTCACATACCACCAGCTGAGAAAAACACTGGTATTAGTCTAGAAACTAATTTATTCTCAAAAATCAGCTTTATTCTTTGCAAACAACACTGAAGGGAAACAATACTGCAATGAGGCAACAGCAGCACAGAGCACATGCCCACTTTCATTCTCACCTTATTCACTGCCCTTCCAACACTCTTTCTTCTGTTCATTTAGCTTCATCCAAAAATCCTATCACCCTGGATACCAGTCCTCAACAGGGTGATTTCCTCTTTCCTGTGTGGTTGGTGACCTGTGTGCCCTCAGCATCCTGTGCTCTTAGGCTTTCTCTGTCAAAGTCCATAAGGTACAGAGATAAGACAACACTCATTCCACAGACTGGCTGGGATCCACTGCCTGCATCCTCCTTCCCCTCCTGTAACTTTACTCACATTTTAAAAAGTGAGTGTGGTACAATACCAGCTGCGTTGAAAGAATCAGGACCCCCACACCTCTACTAGTTCACCCTTTCCCTGCTCCTCCTAGGCCTAGAAGTTTTCTCTTTCCCTCACTATCCCTCCTTCAGCAGCTGCTGACACTTGCCTAGCTCATCATTTGGGCAGCATCAGAAGCCAACATCTGTAGGTTATCTGCTTTCTTCCAGTCACTTAATCTATCAGGACACAGGGCAAGGGATCCCACTGTGCTCCTGAGGAAAACTTGGTTCATGATGAGATGGAAAAAAATGCACAATGATTGAAAAATGGTTGATTTTTCAGAGCATTCTTTAACACTAGAGTGCTTGCTTATGTCTGCTTTCATTCCTTTCCACTTCTGCCACACATTAAGGAAAATTGTATTGTAGAAGTTAAAAGCCTGTCAAGGTTAGAAAGCATTCTGCTTTCACTGTGCACTTCAGATACAATAACCTGTGTAGTGAACTAAGGAATGGAGAAGTCAGATCATACACAGCTAGAGGAAAGACTGATTTATGCCCTGATTTACTATTACTAGTTTCATAAGAGCAACCAGCAGAGTCATTTCAGTGACAATAGCACTAGACTGCCATAGGTTTTACATTATTTAACTGCTGCAGCACATATCCCCAGTCCTATCCTCTTCGTCAGAGTAGAATTTGGCTAATAAGCAACTTGCATATTGGGCATACATTGGTCAAAAAACAGATTGAGTGGGCAAAATAGTCAAATCTCTGACAATTTTGAGCCTTAATGATTCCTTTTATAACATCATTACAAGGTAGCTAGCTCTATTAATACCAAAGGTCTTATGTTTCATACATGGCAATGTGAGAGGGAAGCTGGTCACTTGAAATTAAGTGTGCTAGTGCCTTTATTAGGTACTCAAAGTGTAGAGGGGAAAAGAGCTGAAAAGGAATGGACAGTCCAAAGAAATACAGGATAAGACTAGGAAAAAACATATCCCAAAACAGAAGCATACTTAAGGAACCAAATTGCCAATTAACAGTAAATAGCCAATGAGGAACGTGTATGGAAGAATGTAGGGCTGTATGCAGAATTAAGGGGCAATACCGCAACAAAGCTTTATTAATGGAGAATTCCAAGGTATTTAGGCTCCTAAATCCAACCTAGGAACTTAAACTCCCACTCAGTTCTACAGGAAATTAGGCACCTCCATATGTCAGTGGATTCAAGCTCAAGAACCATTACCGTAATGCATCAGTATACATGCCTCTGGTGCCTTAGGCACTCTTAGGCAACCATAAAATATTTCCAAGAAACCCCTGATGCACCAGTGACTAAGAACAAACCTCCCACTCTACCATTAATACACTGAATGTTCTACACATAGGACCACTTAATGAGACTCAGTAAAAGCATGAGAAGAGCAGTTGCAGAAATGCAGACTATGAGGAAGTGAAGTTACGCACACTTGCTTATCCTGAACCTACCTAGAGGTTCAGAAATTTCATCTGTAAAGCTACCAGCCTTTCTTCACACACAATTATCATGTACTATTTGTAATACCATAGAATCTACAAGCTCATACTATTCCGTAACACAACCTACAGCTCATGGACCAGTCCTACATAGACCCAAAGGAAAAAAACAGTATGCGTACACATCTGATGAAAGTCGTACCATCCACATATTAGCCACAATTTTTTTAAAATGTATTGGCTCAGAGTAAATCTAATTACTACCATCTATTGTAGAATTATCATAAACACATTCTTCATATTACAGTAGAAAGGAGAAATACACATTGAACCACAGTGAGGAATACAGTATTACATATACATTACATATACATTACATATAAGCAGGAGAAACCCCTTCCTTGTATGCAGTATTAAATATAGCTAGCTAGATTAAAATGCATTCCATGTAACTGACTTACAAAAACTGAAGAAATGGGAACCACTCCAGCAGTTATAATCTTAGAGAGCTTTCTGTTACAAACATGAGAATACGTTTTGTAAATCATTTATAACACCTTCCACTCAGAACCCCTGTGTAGATACTTCACTGTTACCACACATAAAAATTAAAATAACTTATGAGAAAGCAACAAAGGAAATTTATCAGGCAATCTGATACTAATATCTTCATAGGGTAAACTATAGTTTAATGGAGATATTCTCAGCAATACATGTGTTATATTTTTTTCCTTCATATTTGGATTCTATTTCATTTACATCATGACATACATTGCAAGTCTAAGAACTGCATCGTTTGTACATGACCTCTACTCTCTTTCAGACCCCCTCAGTTACACAGTTGTCCAGGTTAAAGAAAAATCAAGTGGTTTGTCTGAAACAAACCACATATATTGTGTTCGTTAGCTGAAGTCATAATAAAAATCAAAATATCAAAACCAATCCAAAAACCAGTGCTTGCTTTACTTTACCTTTTTTTCAGAATAAACTCGCATAATTAAGCTTTCCACTTTTCCAAGTAGCTGACTATGTATTCCTGCACAGCAGGAGGTTTTCTCCACAACCATATTGACTTGGACAATAAACAAAGCAGAAATCCCTGACTGGAATTTACAGCTAAATTTAACCATGCATATTGTTAGTAAAATTTGCATATCTGTCTTTCAACATTAAGAAAAAAATAAAAGTTGAAATCCAATGAATTTGGGCACTGCAGTGCTTTGCAAGAAAAAAAAAAAAAGATTTAATTTGTAATTTCCATATTTATTGAGGCTGCATGTCAAAGGAAATCTGTGTAAAAAAATCCTGGCGCTGCCTTGATGAGATCTGAAAGATGACAGCATACTAATAGTAAAGGAGCTTCTCTTAACAAAGATGGCTTAAACAGTACCCGTAAAATTCTGATGAAGGGCCATTGGATTCTAGAAAACATTTCCAGGTTCTCTTACCTCTCTGTCCTTCAACCACAAAATACATAGAAGCAATTGACATGTTTTGAAGATACATCACCCAGCTTTTCCCGTCTGTGTCGACTTTCTCCATAAAACATCAACAGATCAGTCAGCACTGGCTTCTTACAACTGAAGATGGCAGAAACTTCCACTGATACCTTTTCATTGATTTTTTTGTCACACCACTGCATCACCACTAACACTCCAAAGCCATGAGTCATCAGTAGCAAATATTCACCTTCTGTTTTCTGACTTTTATGTCTCTTTTCACAGCATCCTGGACACCTGGATGTCTTAGAAATTTCATTTAAAGGAATTAGGGTTTTCCATAACTTTAAAATTAAGTTACTTCACCTGGGTCTGCCTACCCCCAAAAACGAGGTATTTGGATGCAATTGTGCCAGCACAAAATGTTTTAGATCAACACAAATATTTCCATAATGAAGATAGAACATCAAATTACTTTGATGTACTTTTCCAGTATAAAAGTTGGAGGTATTCCAATGTATTCCAGGGATTATACTGTTGGTTTGATGGGCTGGGGTTTTGGGTTGGGTTTTTTGTTGTTTTTGGTTTTTTTTTCTTTCATTATTATTATTGTTTTTTTCGGTTTTTTTTTCAACTGAAGTAGTGAATTTTCATCAGTAAAGCTCTCATTAAATTATGAGCATGCTCACAATACCACAGTGTGTACTTTATGGCTTTCCATACTTGCACTTGCTCTGGGTAGGATTTCAAGGGTGCCTATAACCTATCCTTAGGTTTTTAGAGCTTGGCTAGTACTCAGCTGGAGGATGGAGAAGAAATAAATTGGCAAAGTGAGGAACTTAGTTATCACTTTAAGACATCAACAACAGTTGACTGTGTAGATAAGTGGCCCAGTCTTTCTTTTCTTAGGTTTCAGATGAAACAAACACAATCATTAACACTGAAACAAGATTTCTAACACCCCAGTGAGATGCACAGATTAGCTCACACCTCTCAGAGTATTTCTAGCATACCTTGTGGACTTGGACAGGAGATCTCTGAATCATGCTCCTGATTTTTTCCTGCAAATATAACCACAAGTTGTTTCTTTTCTAATAAATGAGCCATGCTGGGAGAGAAGTGCACTGCAACCACCAACCCTAGAATTCAGGCTATGGCTATGAACAGCAGCTTTCTATCATCACAAGGTCTAACTGAGGTTGGTGAGACTCTGTAACATAGTATGTGGCTCCCTAGAGAGTACCTCCTTGTGAGATACAGGCATTGAATGGTTACATTAGATTTCTTGCACAATGTTGCATTCAGCATTGGAGGAGTAATTTTATTCTGCAAGAGTACAATAAAAACTAAGTAAATAACCTCAGTGATACAGAGCATTTACCTGGAAGTCACCAATCAACCATCTGCATTCTGGTCCAATCATAACAAACCAAAAGACTAGAAGAAAATATGACTTCCAGTGAGGTAACCACAAGATGCTGAGAGCTCACCAGGATGCGTTCATGACATTGAAGTCAATGGGTGTCAAGGCCCACAGTTCTCCAAATACAAATTGCTGAGTAGGAAACCAAGCCAGTAGTTAAACTTTTCAGAATCAAACACTGAAATTAATGAGTTAAAGATTAATTCACTCACAGGCTGTGTGTACATGGTCACCTCATGGGGCCATCACCAGGAAGACAAGAGATCTTCTTACAACTGACTCTACTAGAGGCTAATTAACAGATATGCTGACTGTAAATAAAAGCAGGAGGTGGTAAACAGAAATGAATAGGAAGTTTGATGGGGCTCCCAACTGATGCTGTGTGTCAATAAACATCAGCTGAAACTTGGATTTTATACTCTCTTAAGGAAATCATTATTATCATACTATTCTGTAACACAACCTAAACTCACCTCCATGTATCATACCAGGGAAGATCTTTTTGACCAACTCTACATTTTTTAATTACAAAACCAAGCATTTTGAAGTTATTTTGTTTTACATATTGAATGAAGCAGCTTATTTTAAAGGTCAAATTATGATATTCAGATTTACTATCCATAAAACAACTATTTCTTATGTCCTAATCTAAATTAGTGACCCTTGTAAAAATACTGTTTCAAAAACACCAGTGAGACAGCACAAACAGCTATATAAAACAGAGAAGAGACTAATACATACAACGAAAATTAGGCTTTTCAAGCACATGCACACTTTTTCAGTTTACCGTCATAATTTCCTAAACCTGTAGAAGACACTTAACTCTCTGGCTTTTGGCATGAGATTTATTGTACGTATTTTTCCATAGCATTTTCCTTCAGTTACTCTATCACAGGTTTTCTGTCAATAAAGGGATACCTGTAAGATAAACTATTTTGATAGTACTGAACATTGAAAAGATGGTGATACTCATCCATTCACTGCCCCACACTCCCAGCAGTTAACTCCGAATGCAAGTTGGGTTTTGTTTATTGCTTCCTCATCCTCTCTCCCATTTAAAGACCTGATTTGACAAAACTTTTCTCAAGCAAGCAGGCACTTTAAAGTAACCAGGATCACTGACATAAGGATAGACTATTTTGCATGAAAGATTTTACAGATGTAATCTTCTCTTTTCCTTGAAGTTTAAGTAGTTACTACCTACTACTTACAGAGAAAAAAATTTATAGTCTCAGTCCAGTTACTTGTGAACACATATTTATTTCACACCCAATTACTTCTCACAATTCTTCCAGTTTCTGGAGTGGGCAGATTTGGAAACTCAACTTGCTTCTCACTTCCTCTGAAAAGAGAATTAAGATTCTGATTAAGACATACTGATGATGTGAGAGAGGTTGTACTACTCTTGCTATTCTTGATACACTTTAGAGACACAATTACAATCTCACTTCACAAAATTTCTAAGTTCTTTTTAAAAGAATTTACATCATTTTACTGCATCTTTAGGAAAACACAGACGACATAATTTTTTTTGCTACTTTTTCCAACTCATGAATTCTATCTAATGTACTAAAATTTCTTCCTTCTATAAGGATTACTTGAGGTTAAGCTAACTGACTGTGTACCATTATACTTCAAAAAGTATTTGTATTCCACACATACACAGCTGGAAAGTGGTACCATAGGAGCTCACTCCTACACTTTCCTTTCTTTCTCCTCTTTCCCGACACAATTTTGGTACTAGAATGATGAATCTCTTTCTCAACAATACTCAAACTATTTCTTCCTTTCAAACATTGTCTGGCTATTATCTTTTCTTGCAAATATTTATTTTAAAGAATTCTAAAATAATAACAGGGAAGAGGGGAATTACTGTTCATCAATGTACTATAATCCTATTCTGCTGACAGAAATGTGAAGTAAAAATGTATACCCTGTCAGGAAAAGAAATAAAAGAGACCCCATCTATTTTGGTCAATATAACTACCATGCAGACTTAAGTACACAGGACTATAACTAGATATATCTATTCTGAGGTAATCAGAACACTTCTGAAGATTTTATTTAAAATATAGAAAAAAATTAGCTGCTGCCTTAAAAACTAAGCACATGATCATTTACGGATTTAATCATTAATGCCTGTGAAGGCTAAAAAAGCATGGTATTGCTTAGCAGTCATGAAGCAATATTAAACTGCCATGAAAACAAAGTTAAAAATGTCTGGAAAGGTATTTCTGTAGAAGTGCTAAGATGCAAACAAGTAATAAAGAATAACAGTCAACTTTTGCTTAAGAAACACCACATGCTGCCAGTTGCTGATAGAATCTGGCTACAAGCTGCATTCTAACACTGAACTAATGACAGAACATAACACATACTAAAACTAATGTAGGTCATATTAACCATTTTCCTCCCTGAATTTCACTGTTCTCTTTGTTTTCTCTTCTTGTCTTAATACAAAGCCCAGTGAACACTGCAGGAGTCCTACACTAATGCTCTACCCTCATACTTTGGAAGAACACCCAAAAAGGCTCACAGTTACAGTTAAGACATATTTGTAGCAAACTCTTACTGCTATAGGAAGAAATTAAAGAGAAATGGAAGCTGCAAAAGACAAAAAAAAAACCAACCAAACAAAACAGCCCAACAAACCAACACAAAACAAACAAAACCCAAACAACAACAAAAAAACCCACAACAACAAAACCTAACAAAAAAAAATCAACAGAAAGCCGGAGACTCCAAAGTCACAACTTATTCAGCTGCAATTCTCTATGCCCATGCTTGTATCTTTTATGAATGGCTTACACTTTTCTTGGAGGAAGGAATTTCATTTATCAGAAATTAATTGCTGAATTCCAGATTGCCAAAGCCCATACCTACTCATCTATCAGTGTACTTCTCCTTACCCAAGGATGGCTATGCCAGGTCAGATCAAAGGTCTGCTTAGCTCAGTATGCCGTTTCCAAGAGCAGCCACAAGTCAGAATCAAAAGAAGAGAGCATGAGCAAAGAAATCAAATGCAGCATTTTCCCAGAATAACTTCCCAGCTTCCCATTATATTCAACTCAGGAATTCCTCAGACTGATGTGATTTATCTGTTTAGACTGCCCAATGGGTCTTCCCTTTCAAGCACTTAGCCCATTACCCCTTAAACTCATGTAACCTGTTTGCATCCACAACATCCCCAAAAGCAAGTCTACTTTGGAAAAAGAACTGTATCGCAGCAATGCTATGTTTTGTGCATATTCAGTGTTCAGTGGATAGAGCTACTAACATTTGCTTATTAAAACCCAGCCAAAATAAAAAAAAGTAAGATTGATGCACCCCTGGAAAGAAACTTTGATTTTGCACATATCCCACCAAGTTGCATCCAGTGGGAACTAGCATTCTGAGAACAGTAAAATGCTGCAAAAGCAAGAATTATAACAAGGTTGAATATAGCTGGAAAAGCAGGCAGATGTCATGAGTGAAAAAACAGATACCCTAACAAAAGCAGCAAGAAACCTCTGTGAGCCTCCCTCAGTCCAAAAACTGAATTTTGATCCAAGAAGGTTAAATATAGGGCCGCTTGAAAATTTTCCACTGCATCTATTTTCGATGGGAAATGAGGCTTTCAGCTAAACACTTTTTGGTTGGATTTTTTTATTTCTTGGCATGCCTAAGTATGTGCTTCTGCAAATATACTTTCCTTACCAAAAAGCCAAACTTACAAACCAAATATTTTGATTGAAAACAAAAAAATGTTATTAAGAAATGCCAGTGTAGCATCTCACTAAATCTGTGGCTTACCTGCTTTATGTGGCAGATCTCCTCTATCAACTAGACTTACCATTTAAGTGACAACTCCAATAACAGATAACTTTGAGGTATTCCCTACTTCCAGCACTCCCTTCAAAGAGGAAAGATCATGGCACAGTGTCAAAGGTGGCAGGCAGCTTCAGCCTTGCAGAATAGGACCAGCAGGCATCCAAGTTATAATGTCAGAGGAATACTACAGTAACACTTTTCAAAACAGTAAGTTTCAGTTTTCAGACAAAGCCATCCAGTCTCTGGAATTCTGTTAAAGCATGTAGCTTTTCCTGGAAATCTAAGACAAAAATGAAAAAAGTTTAGTATTTTTTATCAAAAAATTCATGCAGGAAATGTCATGGGTCAAGCAAGGTCTTATTTGTTAACCTGCAGATTTAAACCTAGCACCTAGATCCATCCAAACATGCATAAAAAACTTTAAACAGCAGTAAAACATTTTAAGTTTTCCATAGCAGTCCTGTTAGGAGGACTGTTCAAAAGCCAAGGAGCTAAAACAAATACAAAACAAGGACTTGTTAAATGGGATAACTTAACGTATGAGCCCTAAGTTACAAAAGACCAACCAGCCTAACATACAAAAGCAAAGGATGAAGATAAGATTAGACCCATAGAATGGTTTGGGTTGGAAGAGACTTTAAAGATCACCTAGTTCTAATCCCCTTGCCATGGCCAGGGACACCTTCCACTAGACCAGATTGCCCAAAGACCCATCCAACCTAGCCCTGAATACTTCCAGGGATGGGGCAGCCACAGCTTCTCTGGATTCAAACAATGTCTACACTTATTAGGTGAGAAATATGTAATATAAAAAAAAAAAAAAAATTGTATAGAAAAATCAGCAAAGTGACAAGAAAATGTGACATTCTTTTTATTATTCCATTTCAGGACTCTCTAATTCAGTGAATTAATCAGAAGCAACAAATTTCATAAGGCTAATGCAATAAAAACTGACAGTAACAGCTATCCCATTTTGGCTGTTATCACCAGTCTTCTTAGAACCTCACAATCCACAGGAAGAACTGAAAGCCTCTCATCCAGAAACAGCCCTGAACAGATCAAGACAGAGAAGCAACCAACTAATACTACCAGGGACTATAGTTAGAATGTTAGAACTAAATTTCTAATATCCATCTCTTCCCTTGTGGCTATTTCCTGACAATAGGTTGCCCCCCACACACACCCCAAAGGCAAAATAAATTTATGAATAAAAGAAATAGAAGACAAGAAATTAATTGAGAGTCCATCTTTTGTAACACTATTGTAAGACCACAAAAGACAACTACAAAAAATCTCATACCGGTGGGATACTATTTTCTTTCCCCCCACCACATATGCACAGGACTATTACTGCATCATTAGCACCAACTAAGAACCAAGAAAATTCAAAGGAACTGGCAAAGGAATATCCTTATTAAAAACTCAGTGGGTAAAATGAAAGAAAGACATTTTGCTGCGAGTGAAATTCCTCTCAACACTTTGCTTTTCAATCACGCCATTCTTTTACTAAAACAAAACCAGAGAATGGTTTTTAAGAGTGAGTTTTTGTGGAGACCAGGCACCTGAGCGTTCCCTGTAAGCAGTCCCAAGGACTGCCTAATGCTGATTCACTGCACAGAGTTAACATCTTCCACTGTCTAATGTTATAAAGTAAAAAGTGCTAACACGACTTGTCATTCTTGAGGCCAATTTACTCATCAAAATTAGCACAAGCCCAAGCCTGCTGTCCTTATTCATATTTGGAATCATCAGCCACTTACGTGTTGTCCCAGCAAAATTAGCACAGTGAAGGATTAGTCAGGATCTCACCCTAGAGATAAAAAATATATTTAGAGTAAGTGAAATACAAAGAATAAATATTCAAAATGAGTGATGAAAGATATGTTTGTTATTTCCATTTTAATTCCAGGGCAATGAGTAATTTCAGTAAGAATTTCTGAGTGTGATTCTTATCATTTAGCATTTTTAAAATTACTACTGTGCATCCTCCATCCAAAGTTGGAAACTGTGAAACTTTAAAAAATGCCCACTTCAAACATGTATGCAAAACATTATTCCCTAAATTATATTGTTCAAGGATTTAATGACACACGCTCCTCTTCAAATCAGTTACACAATGTTGCTCTTTCTCATACCTGGGTTTTATCCTTATCCATGCCTTTCAACACAAAGTGTCATTTTTTCTTCAGTTCACTTCTTACTCATAAGTGCATCACCTCATTAATTTCTCAGTTAATTTACAGCGTGTGAGAGGGCATACACACAAGTTAATGTCTGCATATACTTTACAGCAAAGTTAGTAAGTCAAAGGGGAAAAGATCTACACTGCCTAATCTTGTCTCTGCATCAACTCAGATAGCCCAGACAAGCCTACTGTGGATGGGGCATCCACAGCCTTTCATATCTGCTTCTTTCATGTCCACTTCCTGTATCAGCTAGTAGAGAGCTATGCACAGGCTGGGCTAGATCTCTTGCCAGGAGTAATGATGGTGCACATGCCATTTGAGAATATAGGACTATTGCAGGCATTTTGATGAAGCACGGACAGAGAATCACAAATATGAGTGCAGAAGTCACTGGTGTGCTGGAAGCCCGGACAAGCTTTGACTTCTAGGACAGAGTACTGCACCAAACCTCGCCTTGTCAGCCTGGATCCACATAAACTTCCAGAAATTCGAAAGTGCATTTACATACTAATGTTCTAGCAGTTGTCAGAACATAAATTAATGGTTACCTGGGCAATCAGAGGAAGACAACACAACTCACTACCTCCAAACATACTTAACACGGTTAGCAACTGCTGATAGTTGCATTATTCTCCAAATACCAAGACAATGAATCAACAGACATCAATGAATCAATGAATCAACAGACAGTTTAACCCAGGACCCATCTTCATGCTTTATCATGTGTGAAACATCACACCATGAGATATTACAATCTGTAGCACAGGTAGATTATTAATAAATCTTGATAAATAATGGGAAGGGGAAATATTAAGGAAGATGAATAACATTGCCCTCAAGAATACTTATTTTGTTTCATAATCCTTACAATACATATCCACTTGAATTCCTTCTCCCTGCACTGCTTCACTAATGAAAAATGAAGCAATATACAATACACTGAGTGAGCCAATACATTGCAGGCCCATCATCAACTGCATAGTATGGAAGAATATAGGTAAGCCCTTTGCAACACAATGATCCTATGTTGCCCTCATGTTAAACTGCTGTTCTCACTGACTTGTTAATGATCATTCTGCTGCTTGAGCTGCTTCTCTAGCAAAGCCTACACATCCAAAGCAGGCCCAGGAAGAAGTCTCATCTTGGTCTGCTCTTACATTCAGCAGAAAATGTCCCAGTCACACTCAGGGCCACAACCTGCAGCTTCACTGTTTGGGCAATCCTCAGAACATAACACTGATAAATCATATTCTTGTTGCCCTTTATGGTACACCGAGAGCAAAGTAGTCTTTCAGCAGTTACTCCTTCTTCTCTGCCACTTGCTCATTGCATTCCAGAGGTAACTACTGCAGCAGACTGTATTCAGCCTGTTTCTTTTTGCCTAAAGGCTCTCTCACATCTCACGGACCAACAGTATCACAGTAGTGTACCCATCCACAATCAGAGCTGACATCCCTGAAAAGATGTAAGCAGAATGTTGTTCTTGTCTACAAGAAGATCTTACGAATCACAACAAAATATAGACTGCCTCAGAAGATGTGTCACTGCCTTTTTTTGTGTGTGTGTGAAAGGAAAAACCTCTATCAAAACATAAGAAATATATGCACACTGTACTCTCCCATGCTTACGTCTCTGCAGGTTCACAGTGCTGGATTTCTACTCACAGTTTCTGTTTTGCAGACTTGCAGAAGTATAAATCAACATGTTCATTCCCATACTTGGGGTGCCCATCATGTTGCTCAGTTCTGGACTATATGAGGCATGCAAGAAAAAAAAGGATAGATTGGAAAAAAGAATTTCTCTTACTTTTAATTGGTATTTTTTTGGTAAAAGTTGAAAATTGCAAGATGCCACAACTCCACCTTTCATTACTAACTTGCCTGTAAAAATACTCTTTCTTCGTGCTCCCATCTACCCTTGGAATCAAAAAGTTACACAGCTCCTAGTTTCATGGTGGTGTTCAATGCACTACCCATGCAAAATTCCCTGTGTTTTGTAGCTAACCAGTATTTGTATAGTCGGTCTCTGGATAAAGTTCTGTGGCCTGCAACAGGGAAGAGATCAGCATAAACAGCCCCTTCTGTGTTTAACCCATAAAATTACTGCCTTCAGTCAAGGCTTCATTCTATCAAGATTATTTGAACAATTTCCATGGACTAAGTTCTTCTTTTCACACATTTTAATAAAAGCACCACCCATTGACGCATCCAATGCATTCAATGCCCCACTAAAATTTACTGGAGAACCTGAGGAAGTAAAAAGACATTTTTCAATCTTATAAGCTAAATATCTGTATTTTTAAAGACATTAAATACCATTTTAAATCCTAGATTTTCCCATAGTAGTTTTATTCCCATGTTAAAAAAAAAAAAACAAAAAAAAACAGTCAAGAGCCAATTTACTAAACCTGAACTAAAATGCCCTATTGCTATTACCTGGTTTGGTGTGATCCATATAATCCTGAATACAAAGTCTTTGATGCACACAAAAAAATAAGCATATGTTAGAGGGGCCAGTGGTAAACCTATTGTTTGAATAAAACAGGCCTGAATATCTGTGCCAATAAAGACATGTAGAAGTGGTACCTACTTGTTGTCAAATCGATAGGTTTGCAAAAGGTTGTAGTATCTGGAACATTCTTGCTGGCTTTCTATTTCTGCATGGTTTGATGACTGGACATCTGTTTTGAAATGCCTGCAAAAAGTGCTGTAAAGTAATATGTATTGCTATAGCAAAGCTCAGCCTTTCAGAAAAAGCAGCTGCTGCATTTTCTGGAATAAACACACAAACTATTTAAAGGCTTGACCCTTGATTCCTTCATCTCAGAATTTCTACTGACTTCAGGGAAGTCTCAGTATATGAGGAACACACAATGGGCTGTGATTCCACAGCCTTGAGCTATCCAGGCTGCTTTTGAGTCACATAAAGTAAAGCAGCCTCCCCACAGCTGTGCTGTTTTATATACCTGAAAGACAAATTCAAAAATTATCATGGTCTTATTAGGGAATTTGGATATGCACTCACTACTAAATTGCCATAAAGCTCCATATTACCAATTTGTCATTACTGAACAGCTTCAAGACACACAGTATCTTTGTGCTGCATCTCTTTTCATACTGCAAGAAAATAAGAGCATATGAACGACAGTAAAAATGAAGCCAAGTGTACTGTTGAGAAACTTGGTATTCTCTTATTTCTATGAGAGTTATAGTGTAATTCTAAACTGTAGCATTCAGCATGTCTCCTGAGTTTCCTTGCTGAAATATTGCAATGGAAATTTTACAGCATCTGTGTTGCTTTTGGAAGCCATCACCTCACATCTGCTGTCTCTGTAGTGCACAGCTTAAGTTCAGCGTAAAAAGGTACTTTGTAATAGGCAACAGGAATCCTGACAGAGCAGTAATTTACAGACTCACCCAGCTCTCATGACTACACTCGCTCGTTTTTACATCCTGTAGACATTTTTTTTAACAAGGTTCTCTCCAAGCAGGCACCGGCTTAGCAGTCACTTCTTAAAATGGAGCATCACATCTAGGACTGGAAAGAGACTTTTCAAACCTCTATCAGTCATGGGGATCTCAGCCAGACGAGAAATTTTTCATTCCCTTTTCTTCACGGGGCACTGTTGGACCTCCTAATGCTTTTCAGTAGGGTATAAAATAAACTAGCACTAAAATAATATTCTGCTACTTCGGGGAAAGTTCTGCTTTTGACCAGAAGTGTGTGTATCGGCGGGCCTGACCCCACTGCCTGGATCGCGGAGTCCGGACAGGCACGGCCACGTCCCCAGAGCCCTTCTCAATCACTCCTGAAAGCGAAACCCCCCTCCCCCGGGGTGGGCGCGGGGGGGGGGGGGGGGGGGGGTCGGCAGAGGAGTTTATCGCCCCATTATCGCCCATTTCCTCCTATCGGGGTAATCCGTGTGCTCGTTTAAAAGGGGACGGGAGCGGAGGGGATCCTGTTAGCACAGCCAACAAACTCGGGATTGCTTTTTTGTTCTGCCTGATGTGTTTAACTCCCTCCTGGCGCCCCCTCCATCGCTCCCCGCCCCGGCTCCGCTTCTCCCGGTTTAAACCCGGCGAATCACATTTCACGCTGCCGAAAGCCGAGACCCGCCGCGCCGCCACCCCGCCGGCTCCCCGAGCGGCGTGTTCCCGAGATTACAGTCATTACAGCCCCAGCGTGAGCTCCACACAAGCGCGAAGCGCAACAGCGCGTCAATTAACAAACAAACGCCCCGTCCTGGGAGGACGACAACCCCCCGAGACGGCCCCGCCGCGCTCCAAGCCCGCGCCCGCCGCCAGCCGCCGCTCCGTTAAGGTGGTCCGAAGAGCAGCAGAAACCACCCCCCCTTTTCGTTCCCGGGAGCGGGAGGGGAAAGCAGCGGGTCCCCTACGGGCAGTCCCCGGCCCCGGGAGCGACGGACTCCGCAGGCGGCCGGCGGAGGCACCGCGCTGCGCCTCAGCAGGGAGCGGACCGGCTGCTCCCACAGAAGCCGGCCCCTGGGGGTCGCGCGGCCCCCGGCGGCAGCGCTCGTCTCCTCGGCGAGTCGCCGCCCCCGGCGCCGGGCTGACGCGAGGGCTCGGGGAGCCGCGGCCCGGCCGCAACCGGCACCGCAGCTCCGGCTGGGCTGCGAGTCACTGCCCACGGGTGCGCCCGCTGCAGGCCGCCGAGCGGGACCTCGGTGTCCCCCTTGACTGGAGTGGCACCAGCTCGGGCGCACCCCTGCGGCGGAAGCTGTGCGGCGGCCCCGCGGGGAGCGTTCACCTGCCGGGGCGGGCGCTGCTGCCCGCGGTCTCTCGGTAACTTCATCCCGGCCGCTTCCCGGTGCGCACACAGCGGTGCTGCGGCTGCACGGCAGCGCGCGTGGGGATATGAGTGTGTACGAGCGAGGTGAGCCGTCTTATGCGCAAAGCGCTCGTTTACTCGCCGCTGCCTGAGCTATGGGGTCCCCAGTTGTATCAACCCTCTGCCTCCTCCCTGCCGTTGAGCCTTAGCCGTTACCCCCATACCCAAACGCCAACACTGCTTTTCACACTACACGTTGAGCACGGGTGCACCGCCAGCTGTGCCGCGGCTGGCTCCGGAGCCGCGGGAAGCCCGGGTAGGCGAGGCCGGTACTGGCCAACCCGACGCTCGGTGCCACCGGGCCTCGCTTCGCCACGCTCTTGCCTCCTCCAGAAGCACGTGAAGGGGCGGGAAACCCACCGCAACATTCAGACCTGAGGGGGACTAAAGTCCTGCGGGTGAGCAGGAGTTGGCACAAAACCGCTTCAGAGGAGACTCCGCGCAGCAGCTGAACTGCTGCTGCTTCTGGAGTGAACCTCGCCTGACCGGGAAGCCTTGCAAGGGACAGGAAGCTCCCTGCAGCAGGCCGACGGCACCCCGCGCACCCGACGGGGAGCGTTTCAGCGTGCAGAACTGCTCCCTGAAACGTACGGACAAGAGCCCGGGCAACGCAGTTAAATCTCACAGCCACGTACCACGCACCCGGGGCCTCGCGGAGCACCCACCACGCCGCACTTGGGGTGCCAGCTCCACCTTAAGGAGGGCTGGGGACACCCCCCCGCCACCCGCCCGGTCCCGACTGATAGGCGGCCGAGGCAGGGAGGCGGGGCCCGGCGGTGCTTTCTATAAATATTCATGAGAGCGCGACGGCCGGAGTGGCGCTGCCGGGGCCGGAGAGACGCAAGTTCAGTGGAGCTGCTGCAGCGCTCGCCCCGCGGATCAGGTGGCGTGATCGCGGTCAGGGGTGATCGACTTCGCTCCATCGGCGGAGGAGGAGGTAGACGCAGAGTGAGAGTGAAGACCGGCTGGCTGGCGGTCGCCTGCAGAGCCGGGCGCTACGCGGGCGGCAGGAGGAGCCGCTCCGGCCGCCTCAGCAACGGCCCCGCTGCTGCCCGCCCGCTCGAGTCGGTGGGATCCCGGCGCCGCGGGGAGCACCGCCTGGTCCGTGGGACGCCTCAGCCATCTTGACCGCGCCGCGCAAGAACTGACCGCGAAACTTCGCTGCCGCTCCGTGCCCGGCAGGCGCTGAAGCAGCGGCGACCCCCGTTGCACAGCCAGCGAGGAGCGATGCGACGGCGGCTGAGGGGCCTTCCCTGAGTGGACCCATCTCACCGGGTGCTCGCGGGGCCTCCTACCTCCCGGGCGACGGAGGCCTCTCACCTGCGGCCGGCACGGAGGGGGCCTCCCTCCGCCCCCCGGAGGGGTAGCCGGGGCGGGGGGGTGCTGTGGCACCGCGCTCCCTGTGGCTGCTGAGCGGGACAGGAGAGGAGCCGGGGTCGCAGCCCGCCGCCGAGCATGGAGTGGAGTTACCTGTTGGCAATCACCTCGCTGCTCGCCGCCCTGTCCCTGCTCCAGCGCGCTGGCTGCGCCGCCGCCTCTGCGGCCGCCGCCGCGTCGTCCTCCTCCTCGGCCAAGGAGCTGTCGTGCCAGGAGATCACCGTGCCCCTCTGCAAGGGCATCGGCTACAACTACACCTACATGCCCAACCAGTTCAACCACGACACGCAGGACGAAGCCGGGCTGGAGGTGCACCAGTTCTGGCCGCTGGTGGAGATCCAGTGCTCCAGCGACCTGCGCTTCTTTCTCTGCAGCATGTACACCCCCATCTGCCTGGAGGACTACAAGAAGCCGCTGCCGCCCTGCCGCAGCGTCTGCGAGCGGGCCAAGGCTGGCTGTGCCCCGCTCATGCGCCAGTACGGCTTCGCCTGGCCCGACAGGATGCGCTGTGACCGCCTCCCCGAGCAGGGCAGCCCGGACACGCTCTGTATGGACTACAACCGCACGGACCTCACCACGGCCGCTCCGCCGCCCGCCAAGCCTCCGCTCCGCGGCGCCAAGCCTGGCAGCCCCGCCAAGGCGCCGCCCGCCGCCGCTGCGCCGCCGGCCGAGGCCCCACGCAAGCCGCGGCCGCCGCCGCCCTGCGAGCCGGGTTGCCAGTGCCGGGCGCCCATGGTCTCGGTGTCCAGCGAGCGGCACCCGCTCTACAACCGCGTCAAAACGGGGCAGATCGCCAACTGCGCCCTGCCCTGCCACAATCCCTACTTCAGCCCCGACGAGCGCGCCTTTACCGCCTTCTGGATCGGGCTCTGGTCTGTGCTCTGCTTCCTCTCCACCTTCGCCACCGTCTCCACCTTCCTCATCGACATGGAGCGCTTCAAGTACCCCGAGCGCCCCATCATCTTCCTGGCCGCCTGCTACCTCTTCGTCTCCCTCGGCTACCTGGTGCGCCTGGTGGCCGGGCACGAGAAGGTGGCGTGCAGCGGCGGCGCGGCGGCGGGCGGCGCGGGGGCCGGGGCGGCGGGGGCTGGCGGCGGCGCGGCGGGTGCGGCGGCGGCGGGGGGGCGCGGTGCGGCGGGCGGCGCGGCCGAGCTGCAGCCGGAGCTGGCGGTGGCCGAGCACGTGCGGTACGAGAGCACCGGGCCGGCGCTGTGCACCGTGGTCTTCCTGCTCGTGTACTTCTTCGGCATGGCCAGCTCCATCTGGTGGGTCATCCTCTCCCTCACCTGGTTCCTCGCCGCAGGGATGAAGTGGGGCAACGAGGCCATTGCTGGCTACGCGCAGTATTTCCACCTGGCCGCCTGGCTGCTCCCCAGCGTGAAGTCTATAGCCGTGCTGGCGCTCAGTTCTGTGGACGGGGACCCCGTGGCCGGCATCTGCTATGTGGGCAACCAGAGCCTGGAGAATTTACGGGGCTTCGTGCTGGCCCCACTGCTCATTTACTTGGCCATCGGCTCCATGTTCCTGCTGGCCGGCTTCGTCTCACTTTTCCGCATCCGCAGTGTCATCAAGCAGCAGGGTGGCCCCACCAAGACCCACAAGCTGGAGAAGCTGATGATACGCCTGGGGCTCTTCACCGTGCTCTACACGGTGCCAGCTGCCAGCGTGGTCGCTTGCCTCTTCTACGAGCAGCACAACCGGCCCCGCTGGGAGGCCACGCACAACTGCCCCTGCCTTCGGGACCAGCAGCCTGATCAGGCCCGCCGCCCGGACTACGCTGTCTTCATGCTCAAGTACTTCATGTGCCTGGTGGTGGGCATCACCTCCGGTGTCTGGGTCTGGTCTGGCAAGACCCTCGAATCCTGGAGGGCCCTCTGCACCCGCTGCTGCTGGGCCAGCAAAGGTGCCGCCGTGGCTGGGGGCACAGGGGCAGGAGGAGGTGGGCAGGCAGCAATTGCTGCAGCAGGAGGACTTGGGGCTGGAGGTGGTGGCTCCCTCTACAGCGATGTCAGCACTGGCCTGACGTGGAGATCAGGCACTGCCAGCTCTGTCTCCTACCCCAAGCAGATGCCCCTGTCTCAAGTGTGAAGAGGAGGGGAAAGAGGCCAAAGGTTAGGGAAAGAGGGACACTGGCCTTCGTAAAATGCCCCCTCACTGTTTGGTGCCATTAATGAACTCCTAATGGTCCTTATTAGCCACAGCTTGTATAGAACAATGCAGCTGGCAGAGGCCCCCGGCTCCAGCCCCCTCCTCCATCCCTTCCATTCATATGCAGGGAGCATGTACTTCAAGGAGCCAGCTTATTATTTTGCTGGCAGAGGAGGGTAGAGTGTCACCCGTGTCTTGCAGAGGGCAACACACTGCAGTTTCTGATTCACTCTGGACTAACAGCAGCTCACGGGAGGGAGGGTTTCCCTCCACACCATCCTGAGGTGGGAGTCTGCTGGGACTGCAGGTTTTTGGGATGTTTATGACCAGGCAAATGCCTTACAATACAGACTGAATCAAAACATGTCTTAATTATACACCCCAGCTAAATACGGGTTTCCTACATTAAAGGATGTATTTATATAATTATTTGTTACCTTGTACAGATGTGTAGATATGTATATATCCAAAGCTATACAGTCTGTAAATTTTTTGTAAAAAAGTTTAGAGGCTACCCCTGTAAGAGCAAATACGAGTATTCTATTTTGTCAATAAAATGACTTTTGATAAATTACTTTTTCAAGCTTTTCCCCTACTCCTGCCCTGGTTATTCAGCTGCTCTGGCTTTAGGTTCTACAAACTAGGAACTACATTCATGCTCCAGTCATTACTGTGTAATAGATGGCTGCTTCTTACAGCAGTGAGATACACAGACACAAGGAAAACATTACTTGTTTTCAACAAGTTGCTCTGAAAAAGTGTTTGCCAAAACTGGGAGGTGCCTTACGATAGTTCTCTGGTTTGGTTTTTGTTGGTTTGGTTTTCTTTTTTTTTAAGATGACAGCATCTTTAAATTGAGCCTTTACAAAACAGTCATCTCATGGCATGTTAAGTATCCTTTTAAAACGGGTGTTATTTTAGGAATGTGCACACACGCCTCTCCTATCTGTTGTCTACAGTTCTGTAAGCCTTTCTGGGGATGCATACTGAAGTGTAAAGGTTAATGTTTTAAATTCATAGATCATGTACGACAGCAGAACAGCAAGTTGAGATTTGTTAGATCAATCTCTTCTTAACAGATTAAACTAACATCTTAACTTTTGTATATCAAATATGGTCCTTTTTCAGGAGAAAAGGTATTGTTCTTCTGTCAGGACTAAGCTAATTTATTTGAGCAGAAGGCTGTTGAATTAACAGAAGAATGCTTTGGCAATTGTTGAACTTTTTACCTGTCTGCCCAGTGGCTCAGAACATCATTTCTTTAAGAGGAGCTAAATGAATAGGGTTAATCTGTAGGGAACTTGGTTTCTTTTGAGTTTGAGAAATCTTTGATCTTTTCTCTTCACCAAACGTGATGTATAGTCTGAAGTTTCTTTCCCTGCTGCCTGGTTCCTCTTGTTGCAGACCAATTGGCCACCATGGAGCCTTAAAGTTCTTCAATTAAAGGGACATGGGACTTTTTTTTTCTTCTTTTTTTTTTTTTTATTTTTATTTTAAGAGGAAGACTTGTAACAGTTAGTGAACACCGGAGGGAAAAGGGAGAACAGCCTTTTAAACAGCTTTTCCCTGCATTGTTAGCCAGACTGCAGGCAGCAAGGCATGGCTTGGAGCATTATAGAAAAGAGCTATGAATGCCCTACAGGTGGTCTGCTCACATAATCTCCCCAATTTAAAACATTTTCCTTTACAGGACAATTGCATTACAAAACTCCCTTCTCTTTTGCTCCTAATTGAACCAAAGAACAACTACAAGATTTTCTTTAAAAACTAAGTGCCTAAAAATTTTTTTAAGATCTATTAACTACATTCTAATCTGTTTTTTAAAATGGCATTGCTCAGAATACCAGGAGTAGAAGCTGCATTAGACATTATTCCAGATATTCTCATGCCTTCTTATATTCTGTCGAATTGGCAATCATTTAAAAGCAATTGGTTAGGTTGTGTGCTAGCAGTGAAAAGATAGCCCCAGGTCCCTTATTAACCTGTCAATCATGGTAAGAGTTGGGCAGCTACCCTACTAATGACATAGATATCGGTCGTGATTTGTGGGAAAAACCTAATTCCATTGAGCACTCACTGATTTTTGGTTTCCCTTTCAAAGAACCTGTAACTTAATAGACTCCTCCACTTCTACGAAGTTACCAGGATCATGAAAAGGAGGAATTTAAAATGCCAATCTCTAGTTCCTTAGAGGGAAAAATGATTTTAATTTCTCAGATGCAAAGGATGTTCCACTGGGATTTATGCATCATGCCTATTTATACACCAGTTGGCAAGGATCAGAATATTGACATTCCTGTAAGTTGAAAAGGCCTTTGTGTTTTCCTGTCTTGCTTGAAACATTTTGTAACAGTCGTTGAAACATTTAAATCAACATGGCAATTCTCCCCGCTGTCAGTGGGGCTAAGGTAGAGGGGAAGCCACACGTATGGAAGCACAGTCACTTCTTCAGATAAAGCTTTGTGTTCCTTCCCCTCCAGCAGATTCTAGCAAGCAACACGACAGGTATAGCCACAACTCTTCTCTGAGAGTTTAAGGTAAGTCTATCGCAGACTGATGGTTCAGGTTGCTAGTGCTGAGATAAAAGCACTTCTAGTAAAAGACAGGAAGTAGCCCTGTGTTTCTTAATGTACCCTGGAGTGATCTGAGAGGTGCTGCAGGTGGACTTAGGCAGGAAAGAGGTCTCATTGCTAGCTAGGTCAACAAGATGTCTGCTTTGGAAGTGACTGAGTAATAATGCAAAGGGTACACAGATAAAAATGGGATAAAATCGGAATCACTAGAAAGAAAACTGGAGAAAGGCTACTAGAGAATTTAATTTGTAAGTGCAGATTTTTGTGAATCTACATAAAATTTGTGTCTAGGGAAAAAAGAAAATAATCAGGAAACCCAACAGCGAGGCACATAGGTATACAAGAAATAAAACTACAGCTACATAGACCTTCGCATTATCAGATAAATTTGCTATGAAGATCCAAAAACTCTCTGTAAATTGGTAGAAGTTACATGTTAACTTTCAGGGTCTGATGACAAACTGCCATCTCCCTAAATTTGCCAGACAGCTGCTAAAACTGGTCCCAGCAGACCCTGTGGCCTGCAGAGCAAGAGTGTTCCTGTCATCTCTGCTGGCACAGTCTCACTGGTTGACAGCAGCCATGCACCCAGTAGCCACACTGGGTCTGAAGAGCTGAGGGGGCAAGCTTTAGTATCACCAAGGTGGCTTCAGAGCGCAGGCTGTAGCAAAGTTTGGAGAGCTGGATAAACGGCAACTGGGAGCCTCCTGCAGCTCACAGAAAGGCTTAATTGTGCTGTTCAAGAGAGTGACTAAGCTAGCAGAGAAACATGGTTTGGGACTTCTTTCTTTAGTAAGCAACATACCTTTAGAGCGTTCCTTTTCTTTCCATGACCCCTCCTGGCTTTACATGTTCCTGCTTTTCAAAAGGAAATCCAATGGATTATTCTCCTCCTGCTGTAATGACTGAATAATCCTGCAGCCTCCAAAGGAGCTGGCCCAGCTGCCAGCGAGCCTTTTAAAAAGAGACAGAGCAGTGCAGGAGCTTCAGGAGGGACATTGCATCTCCCCTGTGCCGTGCTGCTGCGCCCCTGCGAGCTACCTGGCATTGTCCTGCAACCTAACCTGCTCCAAAGTTTTCCCTGTGTGGGAAAAGCTTCCCTGGAGCTTTGATAATCAATCATGGAAGGGAAGGAACTTCAGACAGGGAGGAATTGGGAAATCACTATATATTGAAATAATATGAATATGACCAGGCTTCCTGGGAAGGCTGTGAAGGCTAAGGCACACAAGGAGTCTTTTTTCCTTCTTTCTTACACGGTATTTTAAAATCAAACTATAGAGGTGCTTACCTGTTAAAGAGTTCTTCAAATGTGCTTGACTAGTCCTAAAAGGTCTCCCAGGTTGGGTAGAAGAACTGGAGGCAGGGTCATCTCTGCATGCATCGTGCTTCACCCCAGCTTCAGAGCCCAAGCTCTTTCCGGATTCACCCGCGCAGACACCTCACTAGACATCTGAAGGTGGCTTGTAGGAAAAATCGACAGCAGGTTTTCACAAGAAGAAACCAGTGCTGGGAGCCAAAGCACGATGCCCAGATTTAGAAAGGAATCAGGAGCTGAGAAAAAAATACCAGAGTCCTTGGAAGAATCCCAGGTCTACTTTGAAATATGAAAACTTCAATACAACTAGTGCTTGATCTCAGTGACTCTGCTCCATGTACTTCTTTCAGAAGCACTACATGCAGTACAAAAGCCAAACCTAACCCGCCCAGTTAACTGTCTTCACTGATAAAGACATGGAATTTTAAATAGGATAGACAGGCCACCTATATACAGGGAAAAAGCGAACTGGTGGTAATGGATGCTGAAAAATGACGAAAGATGCTCTTGGAGTAAAATTTCACCTGCAGTCAGGATCATGCTGGAGGAAAGCTCAATGTGGGCCTGTCAAACCAGCTTGTAGAATCACAGCCAGTTTCCAAAATGCCTGTTACAACCTGCCTGCAGCATGCCCTGCTCCTGCACCCCATTTCAGAGCCACAGGGCCTGTGTGTCTTGAGGCACACACTTATTCCACCCACTGTGACCAGCCTAGGTTCTGTCCTAACAGGGAATTGAGGAACAAACTGTCTCCATTGCTCATCCTCGCCATGTTCCCTCTGTTTTTGCCCTACATACCAACATGGGATGGTATAGAAAAGATAACACACCTCTTTCCAGAATTAGAGGCTCAGCAACAAAGGTCTCCCTGAAAACAACAGCTTGAGCCTAAGGAGAATAAAGGAAGTGATTTACAGGTGATGGTCCAGGAAGAAATACTAAACAGGGCAGACACCCTGCATGTGGTCATGATGAGCTCTAGGCAGCCTTTAAAAGAACTCAATTAGAATTTTCAGACAGCTCTATTTATGTAAGCTTTTATAAATGCCCATCATTACTGTAATCAGGTATGTTAATTTCCCTAGTTCAACAGAAAGGATCACACATGATAAAAGCTATTCTGGTATGGAAATGACTAGTGTCTGGTATTAAGATGTGGAGCCATAATTTGAGTTGACTAAGAATAGTCAAATCACTTCAGAAACTAATACCTAAGGTCAAATGATGAACCAAGCTTTTTGAAGGCTGAGGTAATACATTTTTACTCCTGTCTGTCTCTTATCTATGATCTCAAAACACTTTACATTCACTCGTGAATTAAAAATCAAATTTCTTCTTGGGAGACAAAAATTGCAGTAATAATACCTAGGCTAACAAAACTTAAGTGCAGGTCTAGGGCAAGAACCTGGACTTGCCATCTCCATTCTGTATTTTCAATAACACTTTATTTTACAAGCACTTCTTCACACCTATACCCTCACCACCAATTTCCCTTCACCAGCTTTCCCAAAAAGCCACAGTCCCACATGCTCAGGGTGCATGCAGTCTCCCAGGCACAGCACCAGATCTATTACCAGTTTTCAGTGAAGCTGGCACTCTCAGACACCAAACACACCACACTGCCTTTACGGCTTATGAAGCACTCTAGCACTTACCTGGGGCCTGGGTGGCAGATGTGGTCCTCTTCACCAAAGACATTTGAGGGAGTTAGTTAGGTGAAAAGAGACAGACCAGAGTAAGGCCATCATGTTAGGCTTACCTAGCCAAACCTGGGCTATGTGTGCTGATAGTCTGAAGTTAAATTGGCTTTTAAAAGACTGGAGAAAGAATTACTCATTCTTCCCATTCTCTAAGACGGGTAGGTGTGGAAAAGAAGGTTTACAAGAGTTTTGTAGTTGGATCAGGCAAGACATCTCTTTCAGACAGATAGCCCACTGCCCTCTTTCTGTAAGAGGATGCTTGCAGCACTTTCCTCAGTATCCCCTCTCTTCTTCATAGATGGTAAGGCTGCAGCATGGGTGTGCCCATAGGGTCCCAGCTGAGTGTGCTGGGGTCAGCACACCTCATGGACCAGCCCACTGCACAGGGACCTTGCACATACGTACCAATGTCATCCGCCAGGCAGGGGTTACTATCACTGCAATTAGAGAAAACCACAGTGCTAGGGTGTCCTTTTTTAAACACAGCTTCTCAGGAAAATACAAATTTAGTCAGAAAGACCTGGGAACACCACTGTACATACCCAATATAGCGTAAAGGAGAAAGCTGGACTATCTCTGTCTTGATACTAGCTGATATTTTTAATATGTTGAAAAAAAAACCAAAAAAACCCAGTTTTTTTCCCAGTTTTTTTGCCTGATGTGACTTGTTAAATGCTTTTATGTGTGTTTTAAATGCATTATCTAACTATTCTTTCCTCCAAAAATGTGTCGTTGTTAATTATACTGAGCATTATTTAAAGAAGAGTTAAGTCTCAATTATTTTTTTTTTACTTGACTTTTTGGCAGAAAATACACCTATAACTAGAATGCCCCATTTTCACATCTTCTGGAATCAGAAAGAATAATTCTCATGGTATGAACTGGCTTCATTCAAAATGCCCGTTAGACATGAAACCCTCGTCATTTCTCAGTGGTTGCAATATAACAGTCTCTTTTGATGTAAATCAGAATATGTGGCAATCTGGCTTAAGAAACAAATTATTTACTTTGGCTTTCTGTCCAAAAGTAGAGTGGGAACAAAACTAAATCTGACTTTTGGGGAAGGGAAAGGAAGGGGAAACGCTTCCCATCCAGCTAGAGAACGTGCAGCTTTGGGGCGGCACGTGTTCTGTACATTCTGTACATTGCTGCCATCTGGAGATGGGGCCTCCCAGCGCTGCACAGAGCCCAGAGCAGCCACTCGGCGGGGAGCTGCGCTGCTTTCCTTCCCCAAGCCTGCTGTGCAGAAAACACTTTTACCACTGTGGTTTCTTTTTTAATCTGGAGTTTTTCACAAAACTCCGGTGAAGAGAAGTTTTGCCTATAACAGTGTGGAAAGTCACAGTTTTACAGGATATGGAGCAGGGCATTAGGAACAGTGAGACTGGGAAACTGCAGAGACCCACAAGGAGCTTCACTGCTGCCATCCTCCAGCTCATTAGTGTACAAGAATTGTGTGTGTTGTTTTTAGCAGCTAAAGAGTTATTTATGGCTTCTATGTTCTCAAGCCAAAGTGAGTGAGGGGTGCAACCAGGGCAAACGCATCAGAGCAATGCAAATCACTGACAAGGCATCATGAATGCAAGCTGAGCAGAATTTAAATACAATCCATGAATGAGAGGAAAGATTTGCATGAAGGAAAGAATCATTAGAATCTGATTTAACAAGCAGTATATAAAATGGGCCTTTGCAAGCTTAAAATGAAGCAAAGCACATTCACGTTATACATTCTTAATGAAAAAAAAAGCAAAATCACAAAAACCCTAATTTATTAGTAGAGCTTGGAATAGAAATGGTTTTCACAGAATACCTTTAGATCCTGATTCAGAAACTTGTGCTTGATTGCTTTCTTGAATAGAAGTGGATCATAAGCATGTCGGGTGGTAAGGACTATTTAAGTGCATGCCAAAGTCCTATTGATTTCAATGAGATTTTACAAGATGCTTAAAATAAGCATATGCATAAATGTTTTCTTGAACAAGACTGCTTTTCTGAATTAGGGTTTAACTCATGAATTTGTACAGTGCTGTCAAACATTATTCCTTTTGGGAAAATAGAATAGATGAGAATAAAAATCATGTATGTATTTCTGCATGTCTTAGAAGAAGGTAATGGAGAATTATCCTGGGTAGAAGTATTCAGGGTAGAATTTTCTGTAAGGTCCAAAAGCCAACAGTGAAAAAATCTGTGGAAGTTGAATGTGAATAATGTTCACAGAGAAACTTTCATAGACCCTCCATTGGTTTCATCCCAACTAAATTATGGAAGATAGTGAATATAAGGTATTACATAGATAATGACAGTCTCTTGGAAGAAAAGGGATATATTATTTTACATTAAGTAATATTGTATTCTGTCTTTGAGAAAAGTGAGATAGTAGTTGTTTTCATTTCCAGTCAGTTGTCACAAACACTTGGCAGAACAAACTATTTAACGTCTTCTAAAATGCAACGTATCTACCTCTAAATATCTTGTCTTTTAAAGTGGTGGCTGAGGTTGCTGATTCTGATGTGCTGTGTTTTCTGATAATAAGAAATCATATATCTCTGTCAACACTGGGCAGTCTTTTTCTTTCTATTGAAGCATCGGTCCAGCTATGCATTTACATCTCCTAGCATATTCCTGCAGAACTACAGTGCTTCATTTTTTGCAGTTCTCTCAATTAAGTTGTTAGTAACAATAAACACAGAGCTCAGTCTACAGCTGTGTGGCCATATTGACTGTACTTGTGAAAGACTTTAGTGCCCATTTTTCTTTTGGCATTTTAGAAGGTTTCAGAGTGTTGCAGTGGTGACTTGCAAGGTGTCTTTCTGAAACCTATGAAAGGTGTGACCAGTGTTTGATTTTCCTGCTCTTTTTCTAAAGAATCATACCACGAAAACGTTTGACATCATATGGTATTCCAGGTCAATAACAATTACTGTTTTCCTGACTTTGCTTTCTCTGTCTCTTTTGTTGAGCAAAACCACTATCACATTTGGTGAAAGGTGACATCCTTTACGGTAGTACTTCAGCTGTGATAATTGCTTAAATATTTCTTGATATTTTCATACTTTAACTTCTTCTTCCTCCTCCTTCCGTGCCCCCCTCCCCTTTTGCAAGTCCCATGATTAGGTGAAGGCTGAGGTTCAGCTCAAGACTAAGACATCTAAATACAAGTAGGGATCAAAATATGGTTAGGGTATGTTTTTTGAGGTAGGCTAATACATAAATTCCTGTTGTAGTCAATAGAGTATTAGTAACGTAGTCAGTGCGTCCTGGCAGATGAGTCCATTCCCTCTAGAGTAAATATCTGGGCCTTAATTTGATTGCTCAGACACAGGTTTCAGGTGGTCCTGGAGACTCCTTCCCAGTTTTTACCTGCCTTCCCAAAAGAGCATGTGTCTCCTGTAATTTTCTGTCATGTCTGAAAGCCCCAGGTGAATACCTCAATTACCTTCTGGTAGCTCTAATAACATGAGATGCATTTTGTGGGCAACTGATTGGAGCCCATATCTGGATTTGACCAGATCTCATCAGAGAGTGATGGAAGTTTGGACACTTACCTCACAGCTATGTGACAAAGTGACTTAATCTTGAGCCGGACCCTGCCAAGAGAGTCTGGTGATTCTATTTATCATGAGTCACGTCTCTGCGCAAGATTTCAATATTGTCTTTGCTGGGGTCTATCATGTCTTTGTAAAGCTGGTACAATTTATATTTTTGATTGTTTGATAGAAAGGTTGTTTCTTAGCCACTAATCTCACCTCTTTGACCCCCTTAAAAGCACTCTGCACATTGTCTGCTAAGGATTTAGGAGGGGTTATTCTTGACAAGGCCCTTGATTAGTATAATCATAAGTTATTCAGGGTAACCATAATTTATTGAAAAGGTCTTATTTTAGTATTAGCTCTTTAGGCAGTCCCCCTCATCTATAATGATACCTATGTGCCACCTTCTACCTTGTTGCTTCTCTGTTCTTTACTCTAAAATTTATTTTACTGCTGCTTCATTTCCTGGCAAAATTTTAGGGAAGCTTCTTTTTTTCCTACTTTGGTTTGCTTCTTTTCTTTAGTTTTCTTCATTTCAGGACCACTTAAACTGCATAACCGTGTATCCTTAAACCATGCAAGTTCCATCAGCTCCTCTAGAGAGCAGCAAATATGTTCAAATAAAATAGTAGCATGATTCAACCTAATGTTCCCTGACACACAAGTTGTATTAACTAATCTAGCTGAGTACTGATAAAGAGCAAAGAACTAGGAGGAATGGAGGACCTATCCCCAGGTCTGGCATTTTCAGACATTGTCTGAGAAGTGTCCTAGCCCTGGCGCTTTGTGTGGATGCAGCCCCCTACCCTCTCTCAAAGCCCTGGTTGAGCCCAACCGCATCTCAGCAATGTCTTGTGGCAGAAGGGAGAAGGAAGGCAACAGGAGTGCCTGGCCCAGGGACCAGACTTGGATGCCCACCAGATCTGTGGGCTGCAAAGCTTCCTGTCCTTATTCACTCAGGACTGTCAGCCAAGAGGAAGCTCTCACTTTCTGAAAAACACCCACGAGTTCTCCATTCCTCATGGCCATCAGTGGGCGTTTGACAGATGGGGTTCTGTCTCCTGGTGTGCACTAGGATTTAAGGGAACTTGGCACCTGACAGCGAACCACAGTTTTTTCTAAAGGAAAACAAAGTAATGAAAAGTCTTCCCAGGTGTAGACCTCTTCAGACTAAAACCACCATGTCCTTGGACCCAAGTAAAACACGAATCTTCAGGACAAAGTTCCCTCTGTTCCTTAGGATCAGTCTCCAAAGCCAGACTGACAGCTGCCTGCCTGAGCACTTGCACAGCTGACATAGACCTAAGAGAAAGGCAAACTCATTCTAATGGGAAGATACATCAAAAAGAGCTTTCAAAAACACACTCATGTTTGCTGTCCTGACTCCAGGAAGGTTTTTCTGCCAGTAAAGCCTGTTGGCCTACTTCAAGAAGCACCGTCCCTGGAAGAGTTCAAAAAACGTGTAGATGAGGCGCTTAGTGACATGGTTAGTGGTGTCCTTGGCAGTCCTGGAGTAAGGGTTAGACTCGATTATCTTAAAGGTCTTTTCTAACCAGGCTGATTCTCTGAGTCTATGATTCTGTGCTTGAGTTTGTATCGACTTTCTGAAGCAGCTTTTGCAAAGGTTTTTCTCGCAGATATAAGCCTGGCCAAGTAAGCTAATATAAGTCACTGCACATGTGCAGAAGGCCTATGGCTGCAAGCAAAGCAGGGTTTCCTCAGTTTTCTGTGACCCACACACTGCATTTCACCACCACTACCACCCCTCCTGGGAGCATTCACTTCAAATTGCCAGGTCCCAAAGTACAAATGCGAACTGCCTTCCTCCAAATAATCACCTGAGCTCTGTTAAATGAAGAGCACAAAGAGATGGCTCTGGACGGATAGAAAACATTGTCAGTATAAGAGCTACTGCCAAGGCCACACCAAAGCAAGGGGCCAAAATCCCCTCTGGAAAATGAACTTACCATGGGTTGGGTCACACACTTTGCCAAAGGTCCTGGAAATGGTGGAAGTGGCACTCCAGGGTCGGGTATGGAGGCTGTACCTTGCTGCATTGGAGATGCATAGTGGCAGCTGCGGCAGCCCCATGTGCGTGCAGCTGGTGTACTGGAAAACCACAGCCTCCTATACCGTGAGACCTCCTGGTGTTGAGAGAGGCAGAATATAAAGAGGCTGGCAAAAACGGAAGTAGCTGACACTCACTAGCACTTTCTCTTTACAAACTTAATTCCTGCACACACTTACATGCACATTGCATGGTGGTGTGCCAAATTGCATGGGAGACTCAACCAAGGGATCTCAGTCCACACTGAGATGCTAGGTGAGGCTTTCTGTCAGGTGCTGACTGAGGCACCCATACCCTTATGATATGCTTTATATAGTCTAGTTTCAAGAAGATCCTGCTGATTCTCCAGTGCAAATAAATTTATCTATAGTTAACTTTGCAGACACAGAGGCATACCTGCAGTTGTATCAGGTACTACCAAAGGGTTGCTCTGCAAGGTGGCCTTAGCTTTGCAACAGTTTCTCAATGTAACCCTTCATCATAGGATTCCTTTCAACTGATCTACTAACCTCTCATGAATCAACAGATGTACTGCATGTTTAAGGTGCCCAGTTTGTATTGGCAGGGCCTGCAAGATGCAGGGATGCAGTGGGCAGCTCTGTAGAGACGGAAAAGCCCTTGAAGCTGTACACTGGCGCCCCAGCTGAACTGCTCTTATGATGTCTATGCATAAACTCCAAAACCAGGGCAAAATTGTACAGAATTTGGTGTCAGAAGCAGTGTGGGACAATACTTAAACTGAGCTGATTCCCAGCTTCTAGTATGAAAGCCAGAAGCAAAAGGACTTACTTCTGATTGCTGACCCCTGTCTTTCTGGAGGGCACTGTAATAAACTTCAGTTTCCAAAGAAAAGCTCAGAATCTGACATCACCTTCATGCTGTAAAGTGTTCATCAGTGAAGGCTTTTCAGAGATAGTCTGCTACTCGACTTGAAGTTTTAGCTGCAGAACCTGAATTAGAGACAGCTCTCCACCTCCTGGCATTTCCATGTTGTGAATGGCACAAGATCGTAAAAAGTCTTTGGATTTAGCTGTGTATGTGTACTCCCATAAATTATAGTTGTGGAGATCGCTTGGGCGTCCTGCCTGTCAAACACAAATGGATGAAAATAGACGGGAAAGTGGGAGAAGGCAAAAGCTAGTGAAGTAAATTGTGATTGTAATTCTAGCTGCATGGGTGCTGGGTAATTTTAATTGTAGAGATACAGTTCATACTTCCCAATCAGATTTCTTCCTTGATGAACTTATTTTTCAGAACTGGCATAGCTGTGCATCACAGGCCAAGAGTTCATGCTATGACTTTGAACAGAGAACATCTAATTTGCAGAACATTTTAGCAACTCAGTTACAATGTAAGAGCATTACATTGTAAAATTACTTCTCTATCAGTTGAACATCAGGCTATTAAAGGCAGTACAGAAGACAGAAGTCAAAGAACAGTCTTTTCAACTACTCTACTTTCCTATTTTTAGATATGCATTTCTTTATTATCCTAAATACTACAAGCAGTAATAAATTCTCTGTTCTCCACTGTAATAATGACATTAAAATAAAATAATGTGCAATTAATATCCTCTTTAATGATCCCTTCTAGAAAGATAATCACTGCAACAACAATGTATCACTTAAGGACAGATAATTTTAATAACTTGAAAGACTACACTGAGGATCTCTCTGCATTGTTAACTTCAGATATAATACTTATTCTTGTCTGAACTGAGGGATACATGGAGAGCAACTGCTGATAATGGGAAATTATGCATTCCCTAGACACCGTCTGAAGTGTATTTCACAAGAGACGAGAGTCATGGGTTTCCATTATGCTGATGGGAACAAATAAAGTGACTCGACAAGGAGTGTAAGGCAAGAGGATAAAGTGGTTATAACTGATTGAAACTTGGAATTCGGCTTCTACTTTATTTTTTGGTTTCCTTCCTTCCTTCCTCTCTCTTCCTTCCTCTCTCTTCCTCTCTTCCTTCCTTCCTCTCTCTTCCTTCCTTCCTCTCTCTTCCTTCCTTCCTCTCTCTTCCTTCCTTCCTCTCTTCCTTCCTTCCTCTCTCTTCCTTCCTTCCTCTCTCTTCCTTCCTTCCTCTCCCTTCCTTCCTTCCTCTCCCTTCCTTCCTTCCTCTCCCTTCCTCTCCCTTCCTTCCTTCCTTCCTCTCCCTTCCTTCCTTCCTCTCTCTTCCTTCCTTCCTCTCTCTCCTTCCTTCCTCTCTCTTTCTTTCTTTCCTTCCTTCTTTCTTTCTTTCTTCTTATTTTAAGTGAATTCCAAACTAAACCAAAACAAATGGAAAATTTTCTCTTTTTTTTTCAGAAAAAAAAAGTTTTTAAATATCTATATTATTTACGCATAAGAAAAAGTGTTGTTTTTTTTTTCTTTTTCTTTAAATTGTGTTGCTGCTGCAGAAACTGCCAGTGTTACTTGATTTCACTGCATGGAAAACATCATAGAAATTCCAGGTCTCCAGCAGCCTACTAGATACTTATTTAACAAAAAGAGTGCCGTGATGCAATAGAAGATACTGAGAAACCAACATTATTTTAGGCATTTTATAATTTTCCAATAAAAATTTTATTTCCCCTGTGAAAACTATTTTACCACAGATTTCATGACCAGTTCCAACTCTGTTTCCAGGGAGCTCAATTCTTTTCTGTATAGTCTCATGTTCAGTACCACACAAGAGGGAATGAGCAATATATGTATCTTACGCATTGTTCCATGAACCACCTCAGGGCGCTAGTGGTACCTGCTCTGCTGCTGTGGCAGCCTTGTCAGAACCCAAGACAAAGCTCCCTGAGGGCAGTGTTAGTAGTATTGTGTTTTCAACCCATCTTCTGAAACACTTCTCTGAAGTACACAGGTTAAGAAAAGTTTTAAAACACACTCTCAAATGTTACAAGCAGCTTTTGTAACATTTTTATGAATATGAAATATGTTCTAGAAGGACTTCTTAAACCAATACCCGAATTTAAAAGAATAAACCTTTGCTTCAGCAGCAGCAAATCTTATTGCTTTCTTGCTCCCCATCTATTATTTCTTCTACTCACTCTTTCTAGGACATTTAGATATCTTCACAGGACCTTAGCATTCAGTGATATTAAATATAAGGAGAAATTAGAGGTGATCCTCTTTGTTCTTTCAAAGAGCTCTTCTTTCCCATTTTCTCCTCTCCACTGAGGATCCCCCTACCAACAATCACTTAATTTGCTTGAGCTGTGGAAGCTCAGAATAGCTCAAACACATCTTCCCTTGGTCTTCTCTTGCTGGTACATCCACACATTTTATAAAACCATGTCTTCGTAATTGCTAAATGTACCTTGGAAAGAGTTGCTAGAAGATACTTAGAGACATTTCATTAGGAGCAGGTTGTTGATGCCAGAAGCTTCTATTCAGTTGCCAGTGAAAAGCCCATATAAATCCTGCTTTTTAAATATGCAGTTTTTATAAACACATTAAGTGCTTATTACACTGACTCTGACATATGAGTCAAAGGGTCCACATACCCTAAAAACAGCCAGGTCTGCAGCTGAGCAACACAAACCAAAAGCCACAGTTTTACAAGAAGAGACTGCAAACAGAATAAGGATTCACTGATTTCACTTTCCATCTTTCCATTTTAAAGACAAACAGGATCTTTCTGATTTGAAATGAGACTTCTCGGTCATTAAAAGATGTCTGACTGGAGACACAAAAAAGCAAACTGTGTCCAGCCACAACACATTTATTATTTATCCTACCCTATTTATATCTCACTCTGAGGGATGTACGCAATAGACTGAATCCACATTTGTTCCCTACATTCCTTCTCACAGCTGAGAAGATGCAACGAATCATAAAAGGTCTCATTGTTGCAATGTTCTTTTATGGTATGTGTAATCAGCACAGACCCTGTTAAAGAGGCTTTGGAGGATGAGAAGTTTAAATATTTAATGGTTTTCTGCCTTTGATAAGTTTAATAATTAATGTTGCTCCTACCCTGGAAATGACAAATCATACAACAAGCACACATGATAAAAGAGACAAACACAGCTAACAAAGAGGAAAACTTTACTTAGAAAGTAGTAATTAAAAACCTCTGTAGCATACCTCAGGATCCCACAGTACTTTGCTGGCAGAAGTAAATTCTGCCTTTCCACCCAAACAGCAGCTCTGCCTATGTGTTAAGCTACCTAATTTTTGAGGGGATGCAGGAGATGAGGGATAATTAAGTGTTTACTTCAAGTCTTTACTTTTCATATTGAGAAATGATGCTCAGATGTAACAAGTCAAACTGTTCTAAAGACTTTTGCCTTCACAGGAGAGAAAAGGAAGAATGGGGAAGCTGTTGTCCCTTTATGTTCTGCACAGAGGAGCCAGCCATTAAGTCATTACAGAAACTTGTTACGTGGCCGGCTAAGAGCAATACTAGATCTGTGCCTGGGTCTAAACAGTGTCATAGCTACTCCGGCTCCAAGCAGTATCTACAAATACTGGGTCTTGTCACCTTCTGAATAATGTTTTACAAGATGCTACCACGAGTACCTTTCTCTGCGTACATGCTCCTTCACATCCACTCCCACTGGCGATCTGCAGGCATATGCAACCTCCAACCCCCACTGGCTTGTAGCTAAAAGAAAATTCATCTCACACACTGCTGCGCTTCAGTGCTGCACCACACTTAGGTAAATGCAACAGAATTAACATTGAAGGAAAGCACAAAGCATGACAGTAATAAAATCTTCTGTGACTCACTCAATTTAGAAACATTTTCAAATGGTTAGCATAAGAAGTCTGTCAGACGAAGAGGGTGAGAACTTTGACACAAACATTGCCACTGTATCCTTCTTTCAGGGTAGGAACCATTTTCCCCAAGCCCAGATCTGACATAATCATGTTGTGGGAGAAGTAGGTATATGCAGAAAGTGATTCACCTTACCTTCAGAGATGCCTAAATGAGGTCAGGTGACTCATTCCTCCTACTGAAATCAAGATCCAAGTGTGACTGTTTCAGACCGAGACACATAAAACCTTGTAGATGTGTCAGTTGTACATCTACATGAGCACACAGTAAATAGTGCCAGGACATGGGCACTGGTGCTTAGGCCCCTGCACTGCCAAGCTGCTGGAGCACTCTCTGATACCCTTCTGGCTGACACCCACCTAGTTCTCTCCTGAGCAATTCTCAAGCGCAGGACTATTCCCAACAGGTAATCTGGGTGAAGCAACCTTGCTTGGGAGGCTATTAGAGTTGAATAAATAAAATGTGACCAGACTGGGCCAGCTAACACCAGGGAAAGGCAGAGAAAGGTATTTCCATGGCATTGCTAACAATCAGTAAGATACGGGGGTTTTTTACACATTAACACTTTGCTACAGACAGTGTGTTTTTATTTTATTCACTGTCTACTCTTCTTGCTTGAATATCCTTTCTTCAGGGCTTTGAGAATATAGTATGAGGAGACAAATTAACCTTGTGAGAGCAGACAATGTACAACTGTGTTTAAAAGTCACATCTTTCATAAGCTCAATCTTTTGCAATAAAACAAGGTCAGGGTAAACAAGTGTTCACAAGTACTGCGGGAAAACCAGGTCAGTCACATCAGTGACAGGCAACAGCTTTTTGAAGTCACACTCAGAAAAACAAAAATGTGTTACATTTTTCAAAGAACAGTTCCCTTAATGTAATATCATTCAAACGCCAGTCCAAGGTTTTTGCTTCCTCATCAGTGGAGGAACACACCACAGTAGAATGTCTCTGCAGCATAACCACAGCTGAGGGATCTAGCTGAAACTACCTGAAACCTTGTCAGCGATGCAATGACTTGTTCTGCCAGGTTCACAGGCCAATGGTTGCTCAGGGCTTTACACCCATTCTGACTTTTTTGACCTCAAACAACTAGTACTGCTGTAATTTGATTGTGCATCAGAAGTTTTTAGCTCAGCTGAAGGGTAGTATCCTAAAAGCTTACTCTGAACTACAGAGGAAGAAACTCCAAGGTGAGACTTGATCTGAGGTCTCAAAGTCAGGGCAGTATCTTTAATGAAGTCTTGCTGAAGCGTGGGTCTCACTTGCCCACATGTAGTTCCTTGGTGGTCACCAGCGCACAAGGGTTCTTCAGCGCTATCTTCTTTAACAGCAAGATCTCCTGGTATACAAGGCTTATTGCTGTCGCTGTTAAGGTTAGTGCTAGCATTTTGCTGAGAGACCACTTCTGGATGAAGAGCAGCCTCTTCTTCCTCTTCAGAGAGAAGTGAGCAGGAGCCATCACTGGTCTGGCTGCTATTTGATACTGGATGGTCCTGATTTTGCGGTGGAGAAGAGCTACCATGCTGTACTGGGGTAAGGTGTAAAATGCACTCATTCTCTTTATGCAGGTTTGCCAGCATCTTGTTCTTTTGGTTTCTTACTGTCATTCTGTGGAGAGCACAGCAAAGATCGGCAAGGCTAAGCAGAAAGGTTAGGCTGCTGAGTCCCCAGATGAAAATCATCATGATGGATTTCTCAGTGGGCCGAGAGATATAACACTCAACCGCGCTTGTGCAAGGTGAATGGTAGCAGGAAAAGCGCTCAGGAACAAAAAATCCAAAGAGAAAATATTGCACAGCTGCAAAGGCAGCCTCAAGTAGTGTCCTAAAAAGAAGATGAACAGTATATGCCCCAGAAAAATCAAGGACACTTAGGCTGTCTGCACCACAATCCAATTTACTGACAACAACACTTCTACAGAGCTCTTTCAGGTCTTTGGGGCTTGATAAACCCTTATTCTCTTTGCATCCATGTGCCAAACAGTGCATTTTTACAATGTACCTAGCTACTTTGTGCAGAACATAAATGCTGAATGCAGCATAAGGTAGCAGGATAGACACAGTCTGAATGAGCCAGAATCTAAAGTGAGAAACAGGAGAGAAAAAGTCATAGCAAACATTGGAGCATCCTGGTTGGAGGGTGTTGCAGACAAAGCGCTCCTGCTCGTCTTGGTAGAGTGGATAGCCTGCTAATACTACCACTGCCATTCGCAGCATAATTACTAACATTAGCCAGATCTTTCCTAGAAGGGAAAAAAGGTAAGAAAAAGAGTCAGAGCACTGAGATTGAAAGGAAGGCATGTACGACAGTGATATGCTCTCTCTACGCAAAACATTTGAAGAACTAGCCTCTGTAATCCTCCTTAATAACTCCTCTTGAGTTGTGTTTGGACTTGGTCTGAAAGTTGTGCGAAAACGTGTTAGGTGACTCATTCCACAACCTTCATCTAGACTCGACAGTGTAGGAGTTTGACGTACAATAATCCATGCCAATGCAAACCTCAGCCTAATGAAAACCACTCTGAATATGTCCAAATCTAATAAAAAGAGTTCACAATTAAGTTAATCCCATTTCATTTACAGTTCTTCCTTGCTGTTGGGTTCATACCTCCACACCCAAATTTTGTCCAATTTTGATAATATAGATCAGCTAACACAGTATGAAACTTCTACATACACAACATTGTTCCATGACATAGTATTTGTTCTTGGTCTTGGTCATGAAATTGTATGTAAATTTTACTACAGTAAAGAAAATATCTCTGTTGTGTCTAGACTGGCAGGTACTAGTGAGCTAGTTAACAAGTGCTATGAGGAAACATATGAAAGATGTCCTACAAATGTACATCTATGTGTGTACATGTGTAGCCCAGTCATTGCTCTCTGCTGTTTCTTTAGTTGCCTCACCTTGATCACATCTTCCAACATTGGTGAGCAGCTTCTCTCTCCATTCAGACCAAAAGCTCCCTTCTGTCTTGATACCAAGACCAAGTGAAGCCTTACAAGCTTGGCATTTCATACATTGCTTACTTCATCTTTCCCTGAGTTCTTTCTTATGATTGTAGGGCTTGGTCTCATCCACTTTGATTGGAAAGATCAGGCCTTACACTTATTGCATTACAATAACACTGAAAGATCAGACATTGGTACACAATGTATCATATCTTTTGAATGAGACTATATTGTTCATTACAGTTTCTTGGAGGACTTTGGATGAAGTAGGTTCTTATAAAAAGGGTTGGTTTTTTTTTGTAGTTACACACACACTGCTGTATTACCAACAAACTTATTCATTAAAAAAAACAGGGAAAAAAAAAAAAAAAGAAAATAGGAGAAAAAATTCTTTTTTTTTTTTTTTTTTTTTGGACAAGACAAGAAGGCCTAAAGATACACTGTCAACAAATTGAAAATTTACTCTGTAGAAATGCATGGAAAAAAACATCTTAAGTTTAGTGCTTGGATTTCTCAAGTTTCCTTTTGAGTCCTGTCACAAGCTCCCAATATAATTAATTTAATTTAATAATCTGCTGCCTTAATTTCACATATTTTTAAAATGTGCCAAGGTAAGTGGAAAAAACCTAAGCACTTATGAACAAAAAGCAAGCACACAAAACAGGGAAGAGTGATAAGATTAATTCTGTGCTTTAAGGAATGGTTAAAAAGCCAGTTGTAACTATAGACAAACAGCAAGAGTCAGTGACTTGAAAGAAGAACATTATATGGAGTTAATGACTGAGAAATGCACTGAAAATCTCAAGTCATTAATAGTGATTGCACATCTCACATGCAGACAAGGTTTTAAAGGCAGTTTGAGAAACAACACCAATACACATTCTAAAGGCTTTTTAAAAATCCAGATCCCAAAGCATTTTTTCTTATAAAAGTATATGATTATTTACAGGTATTGTCTTGAATAACATTCTTTTCTGCTTTCCATAAAGCTATTTCCCTGTAGTGGGTGTGAATATTAAAATACTCAAACATTTGCTCAACACTGTATGATAGCTGCTGTTGCACTGGACATGGAGTTTAAATGCCCGATACAAACCATTTGTGACAAGTAGGCTGATTATGGGCTAGAACAGTAAAACTGCACCCTGAAGTGGAAAAACTTCAGCTGCAATAAGGTTAAGGATATAGAAGCCATATGAGAAATGATCAGAAAAAAATTGCTGCTCCCAGCAAAATAATATATTGTTTAACCATAAATTAATTGAAGCTTTTTCATTTTACCTTTAATCATCTGAACTTTAGTGGTGGCTTTGCTGTGCTTTCAGCTTCCTGCATTTTGGTGATAGGCTGTACTGGTACTCTCTTTCCAACATTGTGTGGGTCAATAGAAAAAAAACATCTGCACAGAATCAGTAACCTTTTGTAAGCAATGTTTCATCCTTAGGTAGCATTTTTTCCCTGCAAGGACCTCAAAGTGCTTGAAGCACATTAGTTAATTAAGTTCAAAATACTACATGCTATTTCACTATCAATTTTTAATTAGAACATGTACAATAGGGAGTGCTGCTTAAGAAAAATCAATGGCTCCTTAGGAAGTAGTTTAGTATGACATACATTTTAGAGATAACCCCTCCACATATCACCTTTCCTAATGACTCAGTCTTGATTGAACATACAAGAACAAGCCCCTTCACCCCCCTCCCCTGCGCCTTAGTTGAATATTCCCTGCAATGCACAGCACAAACTACAGCAGCTGTCCATGAATGGAGGCAAAGGGTCTTTGAAAGGCCCTTGAAAGTTTTTCTCTGGCTCACACTTTGCCCAAAGTAGCCCATGAAAAAGAACAGTGTCTTATTTAAATATGGAGGAAAACGGGGAAGTGCTCAGGTGACCGCTGAGGAAAAAACAATTGCATTTCTTTAAAATCATGTGAACTTAAATCATGTGAACTTTGTTCATTTATAAAGCCTGAAAAGCAATGGTAATTAACCACAACTGGAATAAGCCAAAAACTTCTGCCTGTAAAAGAGAGGGGTTTTTTTGCCCTTTAAACTTTTTAGTTTACTGCTAAAGCTATTGCATACATTCACTTTCTGTGGTATAAATTAAAGCATTACTCCTGTGTGTTTTCACCATGACACCTACAGCAGCCATTAGAGCTGACTGGAAACTCAGGCACCAAGAGCAGCCAAATTTTAAAACCCTGTCAGAATACTGTGCATAAACTTCAGGAAAAAAAACTCTATGAGAGAAGGAGCAGGAATCTGTTTAACAAGAAAAGAAAGACATTAACCACTCATATCATTTATCTAAAGAACAGCTTCTTATTATAAGGATCACAGAGGCGTAGCTAGAAATTATCAGTAGGACATTTGGGTGGCTTCAGGATACAGAGCAGCTAAAGAAAGAAGAGGCTCTTTTAAAGTACTTACCGACAATAGTCACGTTATAGTTGAGTGTGACAATCAAAAATCCCAGCGAGTCCCAGTGTTCCATCTTTGAACAGTCTCACAATACCTCCAGCTTCTGATGTCCTAACGATTTTGGCATTTCCAAAGGAGATGAGACCTAGACAGGGAAGAAAGAAAACAAAAAAGAAAATTAATTTTAAGGGTAAAGAATGGAAATGAGCAACTTGGACACAAGGACGTATGGATCATTATTTTGATGATCTAACTGTTAGTTTGGGATGCTGAAATAAATAATCTTAAGGCTTTAACACTTCGTCTTGCAAAAGCTCTAGCTTCTCAGGTCCATTTGCTCCTACCTCTTGTGTGGATCTTCTGTCCAGACAACTGCAAGCAGACAAACAACAGCAGGAGTTATCTCTGCCATTGTAGGCTATTCTTACCCTCCGGGGCATACCAGCCTCCTGGCATTGCTGAGATGCTTCAGTGGTGAAAGACAGGGAGAGGGGAGAGAAGGAAGAAAATCATAGACCAGGAAAAGAGACCTCTCTGCAATCCCATGAGAATGCAGATGAATAATGGAAGGAAAAGGGACAGAAAAGGATGCGCATCCCTATGTTTGAAAGGCACTTTCAGCTTAGTTCACTAGAAGCTATCTTTTTGCAATTTCCCAAAGCAATTTTGTTTCTAAAGCACAGCCTCCCTGACAGGACACCATGGCCCTGTCAATCACAGCCAGACCAGCTTTCCTCCTGTGCGCTGAGCCAGCCAGCAGGTCGAGACTCCCCGCAGGCAGGATGAAAAACAGGGGAAGCTTAGGAAAATAAAAGGAAGAACCAAGAATAGGGCTGTTTTCCAAGATGCACAAGTCACTTACTTTTAATCTATATTAGTTCTTTCTGCCTAAACTGTTTGGTACTCTGGGCGTCACTCAGAAAATCTTAAGGCTGTTTGCCCAGCTTCCTGAAACCGCAGCAAGCCTCTGCAACAATAATGGAGCAAGCCACCACCTCAGAGCAGGACGCCCTCGGGGTGAGCACTTCTGGACTGCTCGGTGCAATTGCACAGTACGTCCACAATGTCATGCGACTGTGCTGTACCCCAGGAAAAAAGCATGGATGGAACCGAGAATCTCAGCTGTACACAATTCCCTTGCAGAAAATAATCTACGACCATCTTCCACCCACTGTTCAACTACTTACGGGATGTTACTCTGTCCTTTTTAGTTTGTGTTGTCCACTTAATGCAGATACTTATTTAGTATCAGTAACTAGAAAAAAAGCTGAAAAAGGAGTCTAAAAGTGACATGTCAACAACCATTTCTTCTGCTACAGAGTTTTATTCATGGTGTGTGATGATGGTTTTATCTTCATTGCCCCAAACACACACAATTTTATTTTTTCTGAGTTGTGTGTGTGTGTGTATGTAAGAAGTATGGAAAGGAGGGAAAGCTGGAGGAAGGGAACAGAGAAAAATTGCAAATGGGCAGGATATAAATGATGCTAAGGTATGAACGTATTCCTTGTTAAATGTCCTTTGTCAAAAATAGAGTCAGGAATGCCAAGATGGTGGCAGGATATGAATGCTCAGCAGCTGCATGCACACAATAGGCTATAAATTGTCCCTGTCAATATTGCCAGTTAAAATATCCTAGCCCGTTGTTGCTGTGAGACCTCCACCATTTGTGAAAGAAGGACAGCAGCTAGGGACTTAAGCTCCCAAACTGCTGCCTGCAGAACTCTGTCAGACAACAACTTCTGATCCCACAGCATGGACAAACTGAATTAGGATGGCCCATTTTCTTCTAAAAGAAAGGAAGCACCATTACTCTCCAGGCTCACCGTGTGCCTAGCTTAGGGCTGGAATTATATAGAAAAGCCTAAATTTTATTTTAGCTTTTCCAGACAACTTCAGGGTTGTTGTGGTGGTTTTTTTTAAATTTTAGTTTAGTTTAGTTTTTCCAAACAGCTCGTATCTTACTTCAGTCAAGCACTTCCTTCTGTAGTATGTCCTCTTCCCAGGTTCAAACTGGGAAGGGACCCAGTCTGTCTAGGAGTCCATGACACCTCAGAGCCAACAGTGATCTATTGCATCTTGAACTCTCCTTTGGCTGTGACCTGGAGCACTTTTGTAAAAGAAAGGCAGGGAGCATAAACATAACCAATGTCAGGGCATGCACTGCAGGGACAAAAACTGCTGTTGAAGCACAGCCACGTCTGTAGAAGGATAAAAACACAGGCCATGCGCCTGCTCTTCAAGTCACTATCATCAGTCTGACTTAGGGCTGTGGGCTGGGTGGTCATTATAAAGTGTTTGGTCTCTGCAAAAGCATAGCCTGTAGTTTCTTCATCCCTTGACTCAGCACTATCTTTCAGGCCATGGTTCCCATCTGAAGATACTCAATATTGTATTTGAAGGTACTCAGCATACAAGCCCCTTTGTTTATTATCTTTCATTAGCTATTCCCTGTACTCCCTGTTTGTCTGTAAAGACTGTAAGTAAATAGGGAGAGCAGTATTACAGACATGGATATATTAAAAGAGACTCCATCTCTGCAGTGCCACCAGTTGGTACGGCATCTTCTTCCACATCAGAGGACAGGCACGTGGCACACACAGCCTCATCCCTCCATACATGTTGAATACTAAAATCTCACAGACAACTATTCCAGGCTATAAAGCTGTCAAATGAATTGCAGTCAATTCCAGTTAAATGAAAGAGGCAGGTAGAAAAACTGACATGGCTTGAGTAAAGCTGAACTTGGAAACCCAGTATCTCATCATGTCTGATTTTAGAAGGGGTCCTAAAAGCTTTCAGAGACCAACAATGAAACATAAGAAGTTCTATTTGAATCTATTTTAAAATTCACAACTGCTGCCCACATATCTAACCCCTTACCACAGATCCAGGGTTTGATCCTGCAGAAATTCACAGATGTGACGCTGGTACTGTGAGTGACTCGCTAAAACTGTCTGAACTACAGGGACTGCATCTCACTGTGGACCTGTGTCACGTCCCTAGCTAAGACCTTGGTTACTTGGCACAAAACAAAGACACCTCACATAGAGCTTGGATCAGAATGACATCCAGAGGTAATGCAAAGGTAGCTGGAAGCCACTTCAGGGCTTCCCAATACAGGATCCAACCAGTCACCTGAATGTTGCCACAGCCTACACCATATGCCAACCCCTGCTCCAAACACTAGAGGCATTCCTCTGGTAAAGCAAATCCCAACAACACCTATTATGCAGCCGCCATCTACACTAATGACATGTCAGTGTAGTGAAGAGGGAGTTTCTACAAGCGATTGTGCCTGACAATGAAGCAATCTCCTTCTACCAATTTGAGTAACATTAAGGCAAAGTGGGTCAGCAGCATAGCAGCTTCCCCAGTATAGAAGGGAGTCTGGCATTTTGGTCCAATTTCTTTAGCAAATTATTTTTTAAGAAAGAAAAAACCACAGACGTATATCTAATGTTTTAAAGTCTAAATTTAAAATCTATTTAGAATTTTTCTAGTTAGCAAAAAAAAAATGGTGTATTAGTGACCAGTTGCAGTAAATCTAGCTCTTCTAGAAAGTGATCTGTAAATCAAGGGAAAAAAAATTCTATTCAGGAGGGACAGTAAATATCAAAACTCAATTAATCTTGATGTCCTTATTTTTAATCTTTATGAAATGCAGCAGAAGGACAGCGAGCTAGCCATGAAGGAAAATAGCAAAAGAGGAGCAGGAAAAGCTGCACAGAATAAATGTTCTTTTAAAGACGTAAATAGTGTATATGCATGCACATAAATATGTCAGACAATCTTCAAAGTAATCCCACAGTGTGTGTAAAAGCGTACTATAGAATACACATAGCAAAGGAGCCAGCATAGTGTGGAAAGCCTTTGCTTTACGCAGGCACATGCAGTGCTGCACACTCTGCATTCCTGGGGACCTCCGTCTGTCTGCTGCTTGGATATCACTGCAGGCAGAATATGTTCAAAAGCAGCCTCTCCCCAAAACAGCTACTGTAGCTATACAGACGTGGTGAAAGCAAGAATATCACAACTCCAGAATTAGGGCTATGGACACTACACACATGGAGGCGGAAGAATGGTGAATGTTCTCCATCATCCAATGGGGAGCTTAAACAATGTGTACCTACTCCCCAGCCTCAAATGCACTGGTCCCAAGAAGTGGCATAGTTCCAAAGGTCTTCTAGGAAACTTACAAAAATCATGTTCCTCTCCCCCTTCCCTTTCGATCTTATACTCTCAGGAAGGAGACGCATCCATTCATGCTCAAATATATATGTATGTCTATGTGTGCATGTGTGAAACAGCTCAGAAGGACATCCAGAACAGCTCATTTTTAACTGCTCATATTGACTGGACTTGATAACTTCCACGCTAGCTCAGTGACCTCAGATACTTAAGCCTGCTGCCTATAGTGCCTTGCATATGTCTTCTTGTCTCCGTCTTCCCTTGATAACTTAGTAAATCTAAAAAATGTCTGTGTTCTACTGCATACGCTTAAGGATTTAGACTGTTCTCTTCCTTTGCCTCAAACAGATCCCCTCACTATAAATACTTGAAAGGTCATCTTTCTGAAGGGAACCCACTCTAAGAGGACACAAATGGAAAAAGCAGCTCTCCTTCAGACTTTGGTTCAGCAACATCAAAGCTATTCAGCCAGGAACTTTAAATATTTCAAGACTGATCTGAAGGGAAATTAAGTAATGGGAAGTATACTCTCATTCAGGAGCTCAGGGCCAATTTCTTCAAAACTATTTAATTTTACTAAGTAGTAAAGGTACAAAGTGAGTCCATGGGATTTTCAAAAGCACATTACTAATATCTGCTTAACTCCCACTGAACTAGGTAGTACGACATTATTACTCAAATTTGCTCTGCTGTAACTCAAATCTAGTATACCAGAGGTTCCAGCCATTTTTAGGATTTTACACTTAAGATTTGACGTTTTTGCACAGTGCAGATGCAAATCTGAAGGTTTGGAAAGTTCTGGGATCCCGTATTTTATGATGATGCTGTATTATGATGATGATGCATGTTTTATTAGTGCCCAACAACTGACACTAATGAGAGGCTAAGATCTTTCGCTCAAGCAGGTCCAAACCTTTAGACAGGCAAAAAAAACCAACCCATGGTGTGTTCATATAATAGAAATTGTTTAAATAAGAAAAATGCCTTAAGTAATTGGGAAATAGATTTTATAATAAACAGGGGTGGCAAGAATATCTTTGGCTGACTATGCCTTAAATGTAGTGCTTAGATGCTATCACTTTTCAGTATGAACATTGCTGGGTTTGTGGAGAGCGAATAGACTCCTGTTTTCAACATGCACAACAAAAGGGGTTATTGTGCAGGTTCTGGGTATCAGTAAATAAATCTGTCATCTCAGATTTAACATACAGACAGCCGCTGTGGAATTAAAATAAGAGTTCTTTACACCTTCTTGTATTTCGTGTCTGATCATTTTAAGAAATAAAGCCTATACTGTTGTGTCTGTTTTGAACACTGACGCTGCTTTTTCTTTCACTATGGACACATGAATTCTAACTATGTGGTCATTCAAACCAAGCACTGGGGACCATGGGGAAAAGGCTACCCTAACACAGAAATGAAAGAGGGGAGCCGAAAAGAGAAATGGGGGAAGTTTCCTCTATTTCACATACAGTTTTAACCTCGGGAATCACTGCGGACAGTCTGGACTGTGGATTTCTTCTCAAATGTAAAGAAATGTTGTTTTCAAGTTAAATTCATGTCTGTGCAGAAGTTAAAAGGTACATTCTTTTAAAGCTCATCTACATCTTGGAAGTATGACTTTAAATCGCCCCAAAAAGCTGTACTCTGTGCATCATAAAAGCCTTATCTGGAGGAGTATTTCTGTCTAAAAAGAACATGTACTTTCATTATACTGTTTCGCAATGAGAGACTTTGATCTTCAGCTGTGTTTAAAGAACAAAGAAGGGAAAATCTAATACTCCTCATAGTTGCTACTCACAATTTACTAGTAGAAAAAATTGTAGATTTCTTGCATTAATATCAGGATGTACAACTTACATATGTACATCTAGCCATAGGATATCATTTAAAGGACAATACATGAGTTATCCTCATCTTGATTTTATGAATTCATGAATTTGATTTGACCTTAATCTGTGACCTACCAGTAGTCTGTTTATAGAACTTTAATACGGCTTTCTAAAAAGTACTTTTTGCCTCAGCAACACCCTTCAGTTCACCTGGGTAAAGCGATTTTGTCCACTCCAAGATGCCAAGTAGCTTCTGCTGAAAATTCTGTCAGTACCCATAACAGAAATGAACTTCATCGCTACAGCAAGACAAAACAGGACAATTGGCTCAATCTTTCTGCCCCTTCTGCATTACGACAGATAATTTGCTATTTCAATGTAATCTACAAAAGTGCTACTAATTACTGTGTTCCTGCCACATTTAAAAATTGTCTTATTTCTTTTAACTGGGCACAGGTATTTACGGATGTATTTCCTTGTGAACTTCATTGTGCCTCCTGACTGCTGGTACTATTTCAGTTTCACTATTTTTTTGCCCCCAGTTTATTATATTTTGCCATTTGTTCTTTTTGCTGCCTCCATTTCCCTTCATGGGGAAAAAAATATTTAGGACATCCCAAATGCTTTTGGAAGCATCTCAAAGAACAGTTGTGTAAGTACTTCAACAGACTCAATTTTCCCATGATACTTTCATTTCTGGGAAACCAATCCTATATATTACCAAATACGTGCATTCCTGAATAGAATTGTATTCTCTTATGTACACAACAAATGAAGTTATGTCATGTTTTTCTGTATCTAGACAATTAATCTTTCCTTTAAGGATCAAGTTCATTTACCTGAAAAAAAAACAAAACAAACCCAAACCCCAAACACCTCCTAGCCCCCCCCCCCCCCCCCCAAAAAAAAAAAAAAAACAACAACCCAAAAATACAGAAGGCTATAACATCTTATAGCATCCTTCAGGACGTGTTTAAACTGAATTCCTGCACAGTAATACTGTTGTTTCTCCACCCTGAAGACAGTCAGGAGGACTTGAAGCTTTTCATTTGCTGTTTAATGTTATGGTTACTTACATATCGACTAGCACTCCATTTAGTGGTTTGTGGCAGAATACCCTAGGCACCGATCTCTGATCTGCAGGAATTCCTGTCCCAGACTGCAATACTCACGTAGTCAACAGTAATTTTCCCTCCAAGTAACGTGCCCCTCTTCCCGCCTTCAGCAATTGTATGATTCACCACCCCAGGTTTAGAGGTTTCAACTCCTGTAAGGGTGATAAAGTAACTGAAAGTATCTAACAGGGCCTGATGAACTTCGTGTTCCAGTTCAGTTCTCTCTGTCCTTGGGGCAGGTGATTGGTTCCTAATTGTACTTGATGAGACTTCTGTATTCCCTAGACTTTCATTGATTTAGTGCACGAACCCCACTACACACACTGTGGTATGTGCAGATGAATAAACCAAGGAAAACCCACTGGCTAACAATCCTGCTCTGCTATGCAAAAGAAAGATTTCATAATTCTTGACATCATTGCTCTCAATGATCTATGTAATCTAACAGTAAGAGCAGTATTGCTGTTGATGCAAACGTCAGCTACTTGAGCAGGGAGGAGACCAGATTAGGTCTGCTTAAAAAATGCAAGGAGCTCTGGCCTGCATGCAGAGTCCCGAGACCCAGGCACAGCAGCAGTGACAGGTATGGCACTGCAGGAGGCTGGGTGTGTGCAAGAGGATCTCTGCAGATGGATGCAGAAAGAAACAGTTGCAAATATGTGTTAGGTTAGAAACGCACAGGAGCTGCCTAATTGTACAGGCAAGATTTCACTTAAACACGCTGTGTACATGCGTGACAATACAAATTCGATCTGCAGAATTAGATGTTTTCAGTGCAGGAGAGGGAGCTGAGCGGGAGCTCAGGATTTCAGCTCTGAGGACAAGGGTGAGGATTTTGGGGCATGGCTGCTGAGAGAAGCTCGATCTGGACACCAGCGCTCAGCCTGTGGACACTTCCCAGTGCCCCAAGCGGTCCTCTTCCCTCGCTTCCCTCTATTTCTATTTTAAATTGCATTCCAGCCTGACTTCCCTCAAGTCAAAAAGGATTGATGGGGTTGGCATTTTCTGTTCAAATCCTGAGCAATTCCGCATTCAGGAGAATGCGGGACATTCAGAAAACAGAAATACAGAATCCTAGAATCACTTAGGTTGGAAAAGACCCTTAAGATCATGGAGTTCCACTGTTAACCTAGCACTGCCAAGTCCGCCGCTAAACCATGTTCTTGAGCACCACACCTACACATCTTTTAAATACCTCCAGGGATGGTGATGCCACCACTTCGCTGAGCAGCCTGTTCCAGTGCTTGAAGAAATTTTTCCTAATATCCAAACCAAACCTCCTGTAGCTCAGCTTGAGGCCATTTCCTCTTGTCCTATCAATTGTTACTTGGGAGGAGAGACTGACACCCACCTCACTACAATCTCCCTTCAGGTACTTACTTACACAGAGCCATAAGGTGCCCCCTGAACCTCCTCTTCTCCAGGCTAAACAACCCAGTTCCCTCAGATGCTCCTCATGAGACTTGTTCCTAGACCCTTCACCAGCTTTGTTGCCCTTCTTTGGATACGCTCCAGATGCTGAAACTGTATTCTAGGACACAGTACGAAGAAGAAAATCTGAGAGGGGCAGGTATTAGCCTGCTGAAGAAATCAAAGTTGCACTCTTCTTCTGTTCCACATCCCTCCTAGTCCTCTGAAGTTTTCAGTTTATACTGTAATTTGTCATTGTCCATGTGTTACAATACGAAGGGGACAGTGCCAAAACCTGCAATCTTGTATCACTAGATTTACCTACCTGTAAAAGTCAAAGAATACACACAAATGCACTCCTGGGGGGGGGAGGGGAACAAGAGATTCAAATGCTATTTAAAATAGCTGTTTTCCATTTGCAATTAGACAAGGAACATAAATTCCTTATCTAAAGCAATTAATAAGAAGAAAATGCTCATACATGCACTCACAGACTGAAATTATGAAGGAAAATTCAGCTCAAGTCTGAGAGTATTAAAAAAAATAAAATAAATCTGAAATGGAAAAATTGGATGCTGATTTGCAATCTGTGTATTTCAGAGAAAAATCACAACTGATTTCTTGCCCTGAAACAGAAAACTGTTTCTTTTTCTAACAAATTCTTTTAGAAAAGTTAAAATGTCACAGCTGGCTATCAGGTATCTAAGCACACAGATGTAGCATGGTTCAGCTTTCCGCGTGCTTTAAGGAGCAGAACAACTTTGTCCTGCCACGGCAGCAGAACAGAACAAACAACAGAACAAAAAAAAGCCTTTCTGATGTACAGCAGTGGCTGGCTACCACAGAAAAGCAATAATTTCATGGTCTAGATTTCCCACAGATCAGAAACACTGAAGAGGTTTGTACTGAGATTTAGAAGTAGGTTAATTATTAAATGGGCACGCGGATGAATCAGCCCAGTCCTTTGTTCACTGGAGTTTAGTGTCAGGGTGACATGACCATAATTCCTCTAGATTAAGTCAATACTGCTGCTTTATGCTTTGTAGTACTTATCTCTGGCCAGCTGAAAAAAATCACTGATCCAAAACCTTAAACCCCAGCAGATCTGGAAGATCACTTTACCTGCCTGTATGCAAGAACATGGAGATATACCTAGCTATTTTCCTATGTTACAACATTCATCCCTCTAATTTCCTAGAGGACAGATTTAGAATTGGTGCCCTCTAAAGGACCACTAAAGTACAGTCAAACTGTGGACACGTTCGTATGGTAAAATGTAAGGTGCATGCTTGCTGGCAGCAGCAAGTTAAATATTTAATGTTACAAATGCTGGTGGCGATTTGGACTTTTTAACCATTTTCACTTTTGTGCAAAGCAACTACATAAAGAAATTGGAAGATGGCTTTCCATCTCTGTTCACAACTCTGCTAGAACCAATGCAGAATTACTGTAACTACAATGGACTTGGGGCTGGGGTTTTGGGGGGGTGTGAAGGTGTCTGCAATTCTTCTTACCCTCCCACTCTGACTTCAGAAGTGCTATTGACATGTACAGGGAGGTCTCACAAACAGGGGACTGGTTTTACCCCCTCTCTTTACATAATGTTTACACTGATGAAGCCCAACAGGACTGCCAAATTACCACCAGCAGCTTTTGTTCTTAACAGGAGCACTTCTACATTTCTTATTTAAGTCTACCTCCAAATAAGTATTGCTTATATTCTAGTAGTTGATAGCATCAGCTAAGCTTCTGCATACAAAGGATGACCTTTTAAGGCCACAAAAAGAACAGGATATAATTATGTAAATAAGGTGACTACCAATACTTTCCAAACACTACTAGAATGTGTGTCAACACCAAGACAGCTCTGCAATTCTAATGCACAATATTCAAGATTACTTGGTGTATGTATTTTACATGCTGCTTTTGTACCATTTTGCTCAGTATAACCTGGTCTTCCTCCTCCTACGATTTACGGCAATACAATCTGCATATCCTGTCCTGCTGAAGGGAGACAGTTATCCCTCAAACTCTTTGCCCAAGAAATTTAACATCCTCATGCTACTGGAAGTATCACCAAAGCCTTTTGGTAGATACAAATGCATTTTCTGGTCTTTATCTCCTGGCTTATTTTAAAACAATGCACACCTAATTATGCCTTACAACCCATCTAGCACACCAACCCCCACCTTTTTGGCCTCAGCTTTTTCCACAGAAGAGTGCTTAACTTGCCTGAAGTATGTGAAAGAGAAGTATATGGTCACAGGATGATCTGTATTGTCAAAATACAAGGCAGCAAGTACATCAAAGCTGCCAGCTTCTGAGATACTGTTTCCATAGAAAATAATTTGTACTAATGTCTAAAATAAGAGCATGAAAACCCAGAGGCAGTGAAGCAAGACAACATACAGATAACAGAAGAACTAGCACTAGACTTAGGTGTGCTGCAGGATCTCTTACATGGTGTCTTACTCTAAAGCCTGGTCAGTAGTATTCGTGTCACGAGTAAGCCGCCTTTTGAGGATGTGCTTCATTGCCAGGGCATTCAAAGCGGGCAGCAGTGCTAGCTCCAAAGATTTTCTTGCTTCAAAGTTACTGCATCAGTTATCACAGCACCACTGCCTAAGTGTCAGAGATCTGAAACTGTATCATGTAAGTACATTGAGTGAGTAAATTATGGGAGTACATTGTGAAATTACGTCTCACAGATAGAATATTTGACGTTTTGTTACTTGCTGCTCTCAGTCTGTAGAGACCATTGACATCTTCACAAAGATACTGTCCAGTGCCTTGAGTGAGCACTACAAAATCTTGTACAGAGACTCTGGACAACTGGTATGAATAATGTAGGTGTAATGTCACCCATCACCACACCAAGAAGCTTGCTTACTATATCATCAACAAGGAGTATTATCTCTAGCTATAACAGGTGAAAGCCTCCACCAATAATCCTGAAACACATTACACATGGTGTAAAGGGCATGAAAGAACAACCTTTTTTTTCACATCAAGTCACATCAGACCAGCCATTCTAGAAAGAACACAAGAAATATACTCTGTTTGTACTGTTGTCACCCGTCTTTCTTCAATCTGCCATCCTTTTGCTTCTTCCTTTAATGGGAAGAGTCTGGTGACCCAGCCCAGGCAACAGAAGTAAACTCAAGCATTGGCTTTCTTAGCTAATGCACTGAGTCATTTTCATGCCATGGTTCTGGGATTCAGCAGTCAGTATTTTGCATTCTCATCTGCACTATCTCGTTTCCTTTTCTAAAGCGTTTTCTCCTAGCAGGGGTTGCTACGTACGTTCTGTCATTACCTTTAGTTTGTGCAACTCAAAGTCTCATCAGTTCTGTGGTTTCCTCCAAATGCAGTTCAGTTGAAGAGAAAAAACAAACAGCAGAAAGGCACTTACCTTAATCTGGGCACAGATATTAACATTTCCCTATACATATAGGTCACATTCACACAGGTATGTTTATATTTGAGTTGTTTTCTCAGAAACTCTTAGAGACACTAAGTGGGACCCTGATGCAGAGGTAGGCAGATGTTTCCAACAACTGTCAATTCAAGTAAAAAAACCCACCTTATTACAGAAATGTGCCCAAAACAGAAGTCAGGAAAGTGCCAAAAGCTAGACGGAGTGAATTCCTTATGAAGACCATACAGAAGCAGAGAGCAAGATGAGTCTGCAGTGGATGTGCAGAACTCCAGTTGGTAGTTTAAACGTGCCACTTGAAAATGCAATGCTCATTATCAACAATGGATGACTGTGAATAATTTGTTGCTTCAGCTGTTAAGGCTTTGGGATTTTTTCTGGTTCTGCCCTTTCAGTTTCTCTATCCCCTCCCACATACTTCTAATTTTATACATAGCCAACACTACCAGATGTCACTTTGTCATCTGCCACCAATACGCCATCACCTTTTTCTGATGCTACTTCTAATCATTAGGTTATACCTAAGGTTTCTGGCATTAGGAAAGCTCGGAAGTAGAGAGGGGTGTTAAAAAACAAAGTCTGAACTAAGACTCCATAAATGTAAACAGTTCTTTCATCACAGTTTTAGTTTACATGATAAACAAAACTAAGCTAAGGGAAACTAAGCCATATATACTGACCTCTCTCCCCCACACATCTCAAAAAAAAAAAATCAATAAAAAGAAAATATAATTCTTGAAAAGGATACTGCTACCCTGCTATGAGACAGGATTTTAGTATTTTTCTAGCAATAGAAATCATATCATTTGAAAGACTGATGGTGTTTGTGGAAGGTGGAAAAATGGTTTCTTTCTTCTTTTTGCACTTTACCTCACGACTCAGCATTCTCAGTCCCACAGAACAGCGTCTGTCAGAATGGTATATATCACTGACAAAAAAATTAACATAAACAGAACCCAAAATATAAACAAGTCTGCAGATGGAAAGAGGAATTACGAAAACATCCCTGGGTTACAGAGGGATGCACGGACAAAACCCCTTACAAGATGCCTTTTTCAAATATTTATCCAATTATCAACGCATAAATGCCCAAACAGATGATCCACTGGCTCAACATATAAAAATAATTCATTAAGACAATGATGCTTGAAGGGAGAGGTTTATTACACCTCCTACAACTTTTTGTTTCTGAGCCAGTGACCAAAGCAGTAAGAAAAACCTTAATCCAGAAAACATTTACAGCAAATATAGTTTCAGGTTCTGAAATGAAAACCACAAGGTATTTGTGCTGCTAATTAAAACACCATTTGATTCTCCTCCCCTCTCACCTTCTAGAGATGACTCTCTAGCCTTGCAATGGCATTTTCCATTCAGTAATGTTTAAAAAACTACACTGAACACAACATAATCCTAAATAATAATTAATTTTTAATTACATGGTATAGAATACCTTGCAAACAAAAGACACTCATTAAGATTTACTGGTAAGTACTGTATTTTTTGGCAACCTTGGAACAAAGCAGAAGAAAAAGCAAAGAATTATTCTATAACCATGAGGGAAAGAAACATCCATCTAAATGTAGAGGATTCATCTGGCAAAACTTAAACTAAAGAAAAAAATCCACACAGCAGATTTTTTGTTTTTTAATTCTTAGTGCAAGAAACATAACCAAGTTAATCACAGAATCAGTACTAATTAAGAATATGGAAAATTCTCCTATACAGAGGTAGAATCCAGTGCACAAGGCTAAAACGATATTCAATAGTCTAAACAAGACCGAGCCAGGTTTTACGGAATCCACTTTTTAAAGTATCAGACTGTATGTACATACATACAATAAATAGACTATACAATCTTTAAAGTAGTTTAATAAACTTCACAAAAATTATAGTTGATGCATTGAGATCTTTACATAATCCAAAGTTCATATCTCCATCACCCAGAAATGGATAAAACCAATATTCCTGATATCAAGTTAAATGGAAAATAGTTTAGCAAAGTGTTGATAAATCAAAATATTTTACATATTTTAAAGCCTAAATTTATGCTTATAAAGGATGAGTTTCAAATGCTCTGAAAATGTTCCTTTAGATACTATCTGTAAAGAGGTTTCAAATGCTGTAATTTGCATTTGTATTGTTATAAACACTTTCCTTACATTCCACATTCAAGGGGAAAATGGACTTGGATACTCACAGTTCTGATGCATTGGCACAACAAGAAGTGATGAGAATGAGATTATTTTAAAGGCCCAAAGGACGTCAGGAGAATTTATGGACAAAACCTTCATGTCTCAAACTACACAAATCACATTAGAAAGTTAACAGGAAACTGTTTGGTATTACTACTTCAATCCTGTCAGTGCTTCTCTGCCTGGAGGCATCTGATTAGCATTGCACTGGAAGTTAAGTGTGCAGCTCTGGGCCCCTAGGTTTGCTACAAGCCCATAGGGCTTAATAAAACAAATACGGAATCTTCATGGTTTACCACAGTAGTGCATAAATCAGGGCCGTCTGTTGCTATTCATTTCAGTGATAGTTACCAAGAAAGGATTTCAGGGAACTGAGAGTTTTCAGCTGTTACCTGTCTAAACTGTGCAAAAGAAAAAAAAAAGGGGGGGAGGGGGGAAGGAATCACCCCGGGAAATTATAAAAGCAAATGCTTATACTGACAAGTTATTTCCTATGAAAGGTTCTTACAAATTCCAAGGGGGCAACAGCCACGGTAACAGGGAACTAGTAACAACAACAGAAGAGCATAATAATCAGAGTTGAAAATTATGTTCACAGCTCGTTTACTGTTAATTTCTATAAGCACCTAGGTTGAGGAACATGAGGGTTTGTATTTTAGTTTCAAAACCAAATCTATTTGTGACAATTATCTCGTTAAGATTTGCATCCTGCTCTTCCACAGGGCTTCTCACTGGAACAACTGGTTTGCTTTTTTTTTTATTATTTTTTATTTTATACAAACAGACACTTTGATTTAAAGTAAACATATAAAAATTGAGACTATTGCTTGCAACAATGGACCTGGAGGTGACGGAATGAACTAGTCAGGCCATACAAAACCAAAATAATCTCCCTCAGAATGAATTCTGCTAAACTTCTAACGCTATGAAAATCTGCAAAAAGGATCACAAGATCTGTTGCAAATTTCAGAGATTTGGCCCAAGTCTTATCATCATCATCTGAATATTTTAATAACTGTATCTTTATATTAAGGAAAAATAAATGATTCCAAGAACTCAGGAAGGCACACGCACCCAAGTATACTATAAATAAAACACATCATGAAATTACGAAGATCTTCTGATCCCTGTACACACTTTTGGTTCAGCACTATGGTCAAGTTCTCTCTTTTGAAATACAATAAAAGGCATACAAGAAATATAACATATGCATAATAATTATGAAGAATAATGCTAATAAGACAGCTTACAGAGAAAAGTGCAGTGAAAAAACCCAACACTATTTATTCAGGGGCTTGTGCTACTGTAAATACAGACTTCGTATTTCTTGCTGTGCAAAGGGAAGAATTTATCCTGGGAAGCAGCAATGAGGAATGAAAAAAAAACCAACAAAAAATAAAAAAGATATTAAGAGAAACCTTTATGATGGAACTCTCGCAATTTCATTCCTCTAGCGCACAGTCATCTGACTACATGGTTTGTTTTCATGCTGCCATTTCTCTTCATGAGTACAGCTGATTAGAAAATGGCACAGTTCCTACATGTATTTCTGCCTCTACTTCATTTTTTGTTTCTTCTTCCAAGCACCTGATTTGCTGTTTCCTCATAAAAAGGTTAAAGCTGTTAGCGAGAGTGAGAAAAGAATTGTTGCCCATCTTCTCTCCCGAACACGGCTTTCTCCATTTCTCCTTCCACTAGGTATGTACTCGTGTGCTACACAATGGGGAGGCACTGTAAAGGCAGCTTGACAGATTTAAAAATAAAAAAATCAAAAGTCTTTTTTCTTTAGCCCCCTCCCCCCGCCCCCAGCCCACCCCGAAAAAAATGGATGGATGAAACAGTAGTCCATAGGAATATTCCAGTCTCCTCTGTTAGGAGATAATAGCGGGGGACCATCTAACCACAGTCAGATTGTCAGCACTGACTGACCGTTTCTTTGCGGCTTTCCTGAAGTCCTTGTATTTATCTTCACACAAGCGGGAAATGGCCTGTAAGACAAAAGAATGAAAAATGGCACTGACCACAGCTCTGCAGGTAAAATAAAACTAAACACAAGTTTCCACCTACAGGTAGAATTACAAACAGGCATTTCATTAAGCTAAACATGTGAAGAGCTTCTCCCCATATCCTCTTTCTCATTTCATTAATCTCAAAAGAAAGGAACATGCTGACATTGCACTGCCCATCACAGCTGCTTCTGAAGGACACTGAGCATATTCCAAGCCTGCTCTTCACAAGTTAACCCTCACAAATCTCATCGAGGGAGCAGACAGAGCTTACCCACTGCTATATGGAAACTCATACATAGCACTTCACTGGGACAAAAATTGTGGACAACTTAACAAAACAATGTAAACATATTGGAGAATGCATAGAGAAGACAACTTTTAATTCTTTTATTTCCTAAAAGTAATTATATTTTTCTCTACTGATAAATGGTCTGGCAGAATACTCGCCCTACTTTGCTTACAGAAACATTACAAGACGTTTCCTCGCATTTCAGAAGGGGTGACCTCTGTGTGATCATGCTATCTTATAAGATGCCAGTGGGGAGTGTAACTCCTATTCAGAGTAATTTAATTTGTGTTAGAAATACACAGAAATCTTAAAAACCTTTTAAAGGCAAAAACATTATTCAAATATTAACTCCTATTATACTACACTGGAGTTCACATTTTATGTTTCTTCTACTGTTTTTAACTGAGTTTAAAACAAGTATTTATTATAGACCTCACATGCACAGGTACACTGTGCCCTAAAACAGCAGGTCTATTAGAGTTCATATGGTTAGGACATGCTATGGTCGGCATCAGTAAGAATGTTAACTGGCTTCAAACATACAGAACTGCAGAGAAAGCTCACTGCAAGGAGCACTCAAAGTCAAATACAAGAAAATAAGATGAACTAAACCAATACTTTTATTTACTCAGAAATGCTTTTAAATTGTGTTTAAGAGAGGCTGTTTAATAAAAAGCACTGTACAAACAAAGCCAGTACAAGTGCCAGATTATAAAACAAGGCAATACAAACAAACAGCCTGACTCCACTGATCATCATTTTCTTTCTTGATATTTCCTTCTATAGCACAGCAAGCTGCAGCAGTGAATTTAATTGTAATAGTCCTGCATAAACCAGAGGCAGGTACGACAGAAGCACAAAACACATACACCTGAGAGCAAATTCACCTCATGCTTTGGTTAAGCAGGCCACAAAAAAACATTTTATTGAAAGAAACAACAAAACCAAAGCAATATAAAACCCACCAACAAGAAACCACTTGCTACTTTTTAGTTGGAAACTGAATTTCCTTTTGTTAAAGCCATTCTTGAACATTCTTGGGTTTTTTTGGTGCACATGAAGAGAGCAACAGAATAAAATAACACAAATATTCCCACTGCTATGCAGAACATAACTCACTTGAAACTGCTTAATAACATTTTATTAATTTAACCAGGGACTCAATAGACTAAGAAAGTTCATGCAATTCAGTCGGATTTGAAATCCAGTAGACAAAAAGTGTTTAATCATGAAACTATGTGTCAAGGCATGGCTTGGCAAATAGGTGTACTGGGGTAGAGCTCAGCTTCTTCCAGCTGCCAAATAAGGCTGTTACTTTAGGCACCAAACAGCCAGAGAAGGTAATCACTTCAAAATTGCCTGTTTCACAAGAAGATTTCTATTCTGGCACTTGGTCAGACAACATGAAATTTTGCTTGGAAGTGGCACTTAGTATTTGGCATCTCTAGGCTCTGGTGATTAATCATATGGATAAGAAACACACTGACTGATGTATCCTGGATCTAAAGATGCTTCTTCATTTTCAAATAATTTACAAAATTGACATTTGGAACCTATTTGGCAAGTTATTTAGTCAACTTTAGCATAACATACGGGGAAACAAGACAAAAGCAGAAAATTGTAAATATTTATTCCTGTTTTTCAGTTAAAATAAATCCAAATAGCTTATAGACACTTTTCTGTCATCTGATATTTCTGTTGCTTTTATTGCTAGAAAAATAAACCAATTTTTGCAAGGGACCATTTCTTACATGAAATCAAAAGATTCTTAAACCCAGATCACCACTCAATCATGTGAAATTTTATTGCACTTGACTGTTGTATCTGTAATTAGTTAGAAAAATGCATACGCATATATTCTTCCAAAATGTATGTGCACACAGAACTAAAAGTCAGTTCCTCTGCTGAGTTACATGACTCTAGATAAGTCTCTGGAGAAGTAAGAAAGGCAAAAGTAGTAGTAGCAGCACAAATTTTGGCTGCATGCACATGTTTGTGCAGGGCAGGAAAGCAGCAGGGCTGGCTACGGCTTTGCTGCTGGGAATGCACAAAGGCACACAACCGCGAGTGCTACAACACCCCCCAAAAAAGGATAAACCAGAGAGAACCTAGCAGGGACAGACAGCAGTAAATTGGGAAGGGTTATACATAAGGTAAATGTGGGGAAAAAATAAATACAAAGAAATCTCTAGAACAACTGGAAGTTGTGATGATGTGGGCTCAGTTGTGATGATTTGTGGAGAATGAAAAGAAGAGCAATTAGGTTACTCCTGGCAAAAGAGCAGGGGAGTTTTGCTCTCCACTTCTTGGCTAAGAGGGTTGTGAACACACAACAGGCAGGCTTGCAATCAATCACTGCAACAGTAAGAATATGGAAGCACTTCTCTACCTTGTAACTTACATATTTTTCCCCTTTTTTTTTTGTCTGTTTGATCTCTGAGACTGTACTTCTTTAGGGTCAAGAAAATACAGCACGTAGTTGAAAGTTTGAACTATGTGCTCACTCTCACTATCCTAACAATAAAAAGCTCAGACGACATACTCAAATTGGGAGTGCACTAATGAATGCTCTTACAAAATCTAGCTTTGAAACAGGCACAGCGCTAAGATCACAAGCAGAAAAAGGGTAGGCACATTTTGTGGACTTACCCCAAAGAGCAGAATCTGACTCATGTTTAGTTCAGTACATGAGAGAATAACCAGGTACAAGAATAAGAAATTACAAAATAGTGGATTAAGGTTGGATATCCAACAACTTTTTGGTAGAAAAATCTCCCATATTAGAAAACAGTTCTCAGGAGAAGCAAAGAAAGCCTTGACATTTGACATAATTAAAAGGAAGGAGGAAACATGCTACTACGTATGCTGGTTGGAACAAACAGCATTGGCAGGTGGACAGACTGGATGTCCTAATGAAATGTTATTTTCCATTTTTAACTGGCACGATTTCACGCAATGGGATAAAAAAAAAAAAGAGGGGTCATGAAAATGGTTTCTGGCTACTACGTGGACTGGTATAACAAAAATCAGGACACTTTTAGGCCACAGGCTGGTGAAAATGAAGAAAAAAATACCTTCTTTTAGTTATTTAAAAGACAAAGCTGCTGCTTAAGTGTTAATTGTGGGAACACTGAATAATGAAAAATGTCCACTGTAGATGCTCCAGTAAGTGGTGTAATTTTTAACATGAACTACAACCTCTTATAACACCTCTAAGCCGATGGATTTTGTGCAGCATTTCCATTTGATAAGGAATGGTATTTACTAGCTTTGTCCTTGGTCTTCCTGGGATTGTTTTTTTCATCATAGGTATGCCAAGGTTATGATACCTGCAGAAATAGCAATGCAGATTCTGCCATGCCAGATCTAATACTCCTGCTTTAGATACATAAAATAGCTTGAAAAATGCGAAAGTTGCAAAAATGCGTTATAATATAACCATTCTCTATGCAAAATCTTTTGTGATCTCCAGTATCAGTAAATGTTGTTTTACATCTTAGGACTGAGCAAGGTCCCTTTCGTTTACCACATACTGCATACACACATTCACTATGAGTCTGTTGTCTTCCATCGAGGACTGCAGCTTTTCTCTCAGTATCAAAAATATCACAGCCTGTGTGGTACTACATCTACTCCACTTGACAATCCAGGCAACTGTTTTAAAAACAGGGAACTCTTGGGCTGAACAGCACATGAGAGACCTAGAGAAGAGCAGCAAATGCATTTTGATAACTCTTGGCAAGCTAAATGCTTAACTGCACTCAAGGAACGAGGCTATAAATTATGCTGTCAGCTAGTTTCAAGGGCACACTACTGACAACCAAATACTGCCAGGGAACAAGGCAGTTCCCTTCCTTCTGGCCACAGAATGGAGGGAAGGAGGTGGCAGACAGAGTTGATTTCACAGCAGATACTCTTCCTCTTCCCTGAAGAAAACATCCTCTTTGACTAGCAGGTTACTCACAGCCAAATTCTGTTGGCAGCACAAAGCATCCCCAACATGGAAAAAAAATTAATATTATGGATTTACTGAAAAATATTCCTTTCTTTCTTTTTACATATGCTCAGTTAGTAGAGAAGAACCACCAGTATTCTTTGGGCATTTACAGTAATTTCGTATTTCTTTTCTTCAAAGGTTTTAGGTGCTATCGTTCTTAACTTCATTTGAAACCTGCTGTTAAACGCAGTATGTGACATAGACTGACAGTGCTGGGAAACTGTGCACTAAATTTCTTCTAAAAGTAATTAACTCAATTTTAATATGTGTAATGGCACTTATTATCAAGACCCCTATAACTTAGTAAGCCAACTCATTTACTATTACAGTCCCGATTTTTTTTTAATTCTCTTCAACAGAAACAAAATCTGATGCAAATTTACATCATGCTCCATACACAGAATTAAGTTACATCCTTAAATTGGAGCTATCAGTGAAATTTAGAAAGAGTATTTAGAAAGAATGAGAAACACAACTTATGGAAATATGCTTTGATTCTTTCTCCACCACTTTCTGTTCCCATTACAGTCACAAACAAGTCAATTAATCTTCCCACACACCATTTCCCCCCACAAAAACATGTAGAATACTGCCTGCCTGGTTTACAGGAGGACTTGAAATTTCGGAACATGCAAAGCCACAGTGCAAAGCTGTTACATTAAGATGTGCAATGTTAAAAGCAGTTAGCATCTAATGACAAATTTCAAAATCAGTAATAAAATGTGGACACACTCATGCAATAAAGCCCTTATTTGAAAAATTTCACTATCAGAAAGCTCACGAAAACCAGATTCCAGCCTTGCAAAGTGCTCACAATTAGCCCATGATTTTAAACTCCTCCCGTGTCTGTGGAAATACATAGTGCCCTGCCTTTCACAGTCCACACCACCTGACATCATGCTTTCTGCACATGGTATATCCAGGTCTCATAAGTATTCATGATTTATCCACTAAAGACATGTGCTCCTTTCTGTTTTCCCATTACTGAGAAAAACATCACAGGAAGTAACAGACTTGGATCCATCTGAAGTGGAGCAACAGCAGGTAACAAGCACATGAATAGTTATTTTCAGCAATGCTTGTTAACATTCTGTCCTTTAAGGCAGATAACCAGTTTTAAGAAAGCAAATGAACACACAAAACCAGCCTGTGAACAGAGCCATTGTAAAACTTGTGGATACTTTAACAAGGTCTATTCAGACAACTAGAACTGAAAAAGAAATGGAAAGCGAGACAAGGTAGGAAGCAAATCAGGCCAAAAACCTGTCCTCATGTCCACGAATACCCAAAGCATTAACAAAACAGTTACAGAAATAGGGACACATGATATTAAAATATCTCAGGGGAATATTTCGGAAGAGACGGGAGAAGATACAACACAAAAATTCCAAATCACCCTGTATGTTAATTGCTGAGCAATCTAAAAAGAGTTTTACCTCAAGTTTATATGCCCTGTCCCTGCTGAGGGGCTCCAAAGGAAAACTCAGGTTATTTGCTTCTGCCAGGGAACGCAAATCAAAATAATACTTGGCATAAACACTGGAGGGAACATTGATATTGAACTGCAACAGCTCAAGAAACTGGCGTTCCAGCTCATTCCTGTAGAGAGAAGATAAAATGTGAAAATATTTCAGTTTGCGCATTCTGAATGTAATTTACTTTAAATTGCAAATGATATAAACCAAGTTAATTTCTTATTCTTGCCAGACACAATAACCGTAGCCTAAGGTTAGACCTAGTCTACCAAGTTCTAGCAGTATACATATGCCAGTGAGGAATACAAAAGATGCTACACCTTGCAGCTGCTACTGCGGTGCCAATCCAATCTAGACACAAACTTTTGCTAGTGGAAGGGCACCTTTATCATTTTAGCTAAATTAATCTTGGAAAGAGAAGTTAAGCAGGAAAAAGAATTCTTGTCATTTCTGCTGTACCTCCACTAGGTGGATCTGCACACACAGCTATGCAAACACGAAATGCAGAAATGCCCTAGATTTGTCAGACATCTCTCTCATAAATGCTGCAAAGTACTCTAACACCTAAATTACTGGGGAACTTATTTACTCTCCTCAGCCTTTCACCATCAATCATTTAGAACTAGTCACGGGAAACCTGAATTTTTCAGCATACTGTCTTATCTTCATAAACAGAATAAAGCTATTTTTCCCTAGGCCATGCAACCAAAACTCACAGTTACTCATTTACTTTTCAGTACCTAAAACAAATGTGTTTGTCAAAATACGTGATAGGAACAGAGGCCTTATTTGAGCTCCCACCCCGAGAAAACTGGTATAGCAATATCAAATACACCATTACATTAGGAAGTATGTTAAGAAATAGGCAAATCAACCAAACTAAGCATTGGAAATTTTCATAAATTGCATGGTAACTAGAAATCCTACATAATACTTACGCAGGGACATATATGCTCAAAACAGTGATTTCAAGATAGGAGAAGTAAAAAAAAAATCAATGGGTGGTAAAAGCTGTACATGTCTGCTGAAGAGTAAAGGGACTGCACAGCTGTGTCACCAGCAGGTATTGACTTACTACAATATTACATTTAAGTTACATTTTGACTGCAGTGCAAGCATGCAGGCAGTTGACAATAGAAAAGGAAGGATATCAGGATAACAAAAAATATACTGGTACAGTAGTTTTTCAGCACTGAATTAGTTTTCTTATTCTCACTCTTTACTTTTACATCACTTAGAAAATAATCATTGTCCTTCCTCACCTTCACACTGTGATGAAATTCTATGTTTACATAATGATAAATATTAATTAACATTAAAAGACTAACTAAAAGCTGGATATAGACTCTCTGGCATGAAATCACACTGTTGAAGATTCAAGCTTTTAAAAAATCCAAATGAAAAAAATTACATTTTAAAATGTCTATCAATAAATGCAGAAGATTATCTTTAAATGTCCTTTTATACCACCAAGATTTTACTTTCTGCAAGCTAAACCTAAGGGTCTATGTTAACTGATAACATAAAGCCTATTTTAATGGAGAAAGATATCGGCTGTACCTCTTTTGAAGAGCATCCCCAAATCTTTAAGAAAAACACACTGCCTCCGATTCTTACTATACCTTACCTCCCAGATTTGAAGGTCAGATCAGCAGACTAACTACAGCTGAGAAAGAACAAAAGAATACAGGTATTTCTTCTTCAAACTAATGTAACTTAACCAACTACCATAGCCTTCTTCCCCCATACTTTTCATTAGATTCCTTTACATATGCTTTCCTCTGACCACTTCTATAATTCACACAGAAATTCAAGGTAATACTATATACATGACTACAGATACTGCACTGCAGCTCTCCGTTAGCTTTTAGCCACAGTTCAATGTACTGCTGGTGACTCAGAAAACACTGAAGGTCTGCATGATGTTTTGCAAGATGCACTTATGCTGAATGATTCACAGATGTTGAAGATTCTGACCTAGAGTTTTTCCTGCCTTATTAATAGAAAAAAATGAATGTACCCATCTTATGTAGAACTAGACACCGCAAAAATCATAATACTGTACTGTCCCAACTACCTGAAAAATTATAAAGGAAAAATCCAATCCACACTAGAGGTAGGAGCTGAGGGGAAAAAAAAAATTGTTAAAACTGGCAACAGGAATATAAACGTCAGGTCAACAACCACCGAAATCTTTGCTGGAGAATTCACAAGGAGCCCCAGACACAAAGCCCATGAGCCATATCACCAAATACCACACAGAGAGCACAGGCTCCTCAAAGGCTTCTGGTTTTGCAGTTTGTGAGAACCCTACAATCTTTTAAGAACAGATTAAGAAGCTAAAATCTTTGAGGCCAGGGACTCATCATAGTTTGTCTTAGGGAATGTGGAGTGCAGAAAGAGGGCTGATGTTAGCACGGGTTTGCCACGTGAGTAACGGTGTTATATAGCTCAAGTGCAACTTCTAACAGTAGCACCATCTCTGTGCTCGTTAAAAACAATAACCTCTTCTTTTTAGTTTCCTTTCACACCATGACAGTATGCCTCATCACCTGCCTTCAAGAAAAGCTCTGAGAATCAGCATTTCAAAACTCATAACCATTCCTGATTAATACTGTCATACGGCACAGTCAAACCTGTCAGTCTGCTTCAAGCTGCTCAACACTCTACCTCAGCTCAGCTCCCAGCTTCAGAAATACTTTAAAAGCTCCCAGATTTGCCTTGGAGGAGCAGTGAATGGAGGGAGTCCCTTACTGCCACTGAATACCCAGAAGCATGAGAAAAGGATCAAGGGAAAAGTAGCTTAGCAAAATCATTCAGGAAACACTCAAAGCAGTCAAGGAAGAATTGTCAAACTGTCCTGCATGGAATAACGTAGCACGCAGAAATGCGAAGGGCCTGATTTTAGCTTCTTGTCATCTCTACTGCCCCTTTTGTTTTGGAAATCTATTCTGTCGGGGTTATGTCAGAAAAGAAGTAGCATCAACCATCCTTAAAGCAGATTATATATTTTAAAACAGATAATGAAATGACATTATATGGTATTTCCCACTTCTATTTTGAAATGGCAGTTTTCCCCCAAACTAATGAAAATACCTACAACATACCACAGCAACACAGGCTTTGCATTTTTCACTTTGACTCAGGGAAAAAAAAACACAAAACACCTTATCACAAATTGCTTGTTAATACAAGATTCAGAGATAACTCTTCCAATACTTGAACAACGACAGCTACTCACAATTTATAAGTTTTATCTAGCGGTGTATGAGCATGCTTAATTTAAAGCTATCAGCTGACTCCTAACATTCAACCTTTCCCTTACAGATCATTTTTGACCAGCTACAAATCTGACGAACAGTGAACTATTACGAAACAAAATGAGGGCTGCTTTAGCAAAAATGCTTGGCCTTTCACTGCTTTGAGACTGCAAGCTGAGATTCAAAGAACATTCTGTCTGCCCAAACATGTATTCTCATCTACTTCCCTCCTCCCAGAGTGGTTATCCACAGCAAACTCTCTTCAGTGGCTGTGGTACTGACTTAAGTGACTTAAAGTAGGTACAAGTCTCCATACCTCTCATTACAGATACTTAGCTCTGCTTAGAAGATACTGTGCTAAAACAGCTTTTAAATAACGTTGTTGTTAATGATTACAAAAAAAAAAAAGGGGTGCACCAGCAGACTGAAAACGTCACTCTCCAAATGCACAAGCCACAGTGGCCTGTCAAGGTACCTTGACCTCCAGCACCATCCCAGCACCAACTCCAAACTGCACCCCTTGCAGTACTACTCTTGCACACACACCAGCTCAGGTAAGGGCACCTCAAAAAGCATGCATGGTACGTGACTCAGCCCTGAATGTACAGACGATACAAACCCCAGGCTCTTCAGCCAGTATATGCAATACCTGCTGAGCAACTGACCAAAAATATAAGCGCTAGAATGTTTAGTGAAATTAACATTCATTTTAGTAAGTATTAATTATGTTTATTCTTATTACAGATCTTTTTCTTACTGTTGGAATATACTCTTAATATGACCTTGGAATATCCAGGCAGACGTCACAACTCTCTACACTGTTACAATATGCACTTCCTAAGAATGCCATCAGATAACAGAAATGGAAAAACTGAAAATTTACCTTTGCAAATCAAAATACTACATTTTTTAGGTCCTGGAAATGAACTTAGCAGGAATCAGTGGGGAAAAACCAGCCCAAAACCCCAAAAGTACTACTTTTGAATAATGGCAGTAAATAAGAGGGTGATCATCTAATGGTCATTAGGATCACAACATGGTGTGATCATTAGGATCACATGCAAGCTCACTGGATGTGTTTGGGTTTTTTGTCAAGTCACACATTTAAATCTTTTCAGGTCTTTTTTCATCACCACGCATGAACATCCAGTGGTAAAATGCACTTCAACCAGAAAGCAAAAATAATTTATATCTTCTATGTAAGCAACTGTCAAGCAGACATCATGCCATCTATCAGCACCCACCATGTTTAGATAAAATGAAAATTTTCAAACTTCATATAATTTATGAGAGGAATTCCCGACCCCTTCATGCACACAGATCTTGGCACTCATTCACAAAGATAAACATACTGCACTCACATGTCTTCGACTGTGATATCTTTCAGGATCTGGCAGTAATCCACGTTCCACACTGCCTGGTCATCCCAAACTTTGGATGCCAGTAGAATTGCACCCAATACAATTCGCTTCCAGTTTGCTGGACAAATATCTATCTCTGCATAAGTTAAAAGTCTTTCAAGGTATACCTGTGGAAAAACATTAAAATTGAAACTCAAATTTATTTTGCTATTAAGTAGAAATGAAAACTATTTCCATAAACCCATTCCAGTGATTTTAAAACAGTAATCTGATCTCAAGACGATTCTGTTATAAAAGCTGTAGGTTTAAATACATATGCTTATGCCAAGCTCAAGACTGGATGTGATAAATTCGTATTTTAGTTGGCCTTTGCCTTCTAATCATCTTACGAGAAACAAAACTGTGATTTTTCTATCTGTAACTGTTGGTAATAAAGTCACACATTGGAATTAATTCAAATGATAGCTTAAATAAGTTGTTAAAATAATAATGTAAACAAATAAAATGCTAATTACCAATGAGGGAGGCAAGGGTATGTTACCAATAATAGTTACTAGCTATCATACAAACAACTATAATCTACAGTCAATCGTTTACGAGATATAGCATCACGCCATGCTGGGCCCCTCTGGTGAGCCTGTCTGAAGGTTTTATAGGCACCTATAGGATGGATGGAGGAACAGTTACCACAGAAACAGCAAGCTGAACAGAGAGGAAAAGTATGTGTTAAGAAGGCAATTCATAACGGTTTCCTCTGGACCAATAACCTCTGGAGATGAGTAATCCTCTTGGACCTACAAGAACTGAGAAACTCAGGACACCACAGTCTGGCCCAATCTGCCCAAGGCCACCAACACAGGCTAGCAGCAATTCGAGCTCACCTCACCCAAGAGATCCATGTTATTTACAAAGACTACATGACCATACACATACATCTGACGAAACAATGGACCTTGGAGGGACTCTCTGAACACCCACAAAAAGCTGCTGGAGGGTTGTGGGATGGTGCAGTTTGATCCTTCTGTTTCCAAACACAGAGGTAGGTTGCCCCCCACCAACTGATGCTCCAGGCAGGGAACTATGGGTGAAGACACAAGGGATCACACATGCTGTGTGAACAGCCACCCACTATCGATAACAGCAGCTCAATTACATTAACAATAACAACAAACTAATAAACAAGATGTGTTCTAAGAAATACTGGTTGTGGGTGATCTGTGTGACCCCCTCCTCTATCCCCTTCTAGGGACAAAGCAATCACAACTATTACGGATTTACATGCGAGATGAACAAAACAATAATTCTGGAATCCACAACATTTAATTAGTTTATATTATGTATACATTTTTATACATACATAAAAATATAGCTGAGAAGACACATAGTAAATTTCCTGCAGTTTGCCTAAGTTAATATTTATTAGCACCTAATCAAAGAATACCCAGAGAATAGCTAACAGTTAAAAAATTCAATGTAGGATCCATGCTGGTAAAGAGTGTAGGGAAGGGGAAACGGAGGATGTAGCGGAGAAAAATTTAAAACTCAGAACAGCTCACTTGTGATTTTCTATAAGGATGTGCACTCATACAAGCACACAGGATCTTCTGTGATTTGTGCTTCTCGAAAGGTCTAGCATTAGTAGAAAATAATACATTTCCAGGGATGGGGCATCCGTAACTTCTCTGGGCAAGCTGTTCCAGTTGTCCTGTCTTGTCAACATCCTCACAGTCAAGAACTTCTTCCTAACATCTAATCCAGCTATCCTCTGTAAGTTTAAAGCCATTCCTCCTTGTCCTACCACTACATGCCTTTATAAAGAGTCCCTCTCAAAATTTCTTGTAGGCCTCTTTAGGTACTGGAAGGCTGCTATAGGGGCTCCCCTGAACCTTCTCCAGGCTGAACAAGTCCAACTCACAGCCTATCTTCATACGGTAGGTGCTCCAGCCCTCTGAGCATCTTTGGCCCTCCTCTGGACTCACTCCAACAGGTCCATGTGCTTCTTATATTGGGGGCCCCAGATCCAGATGCAGTACTGCAGCTGGGGTCTCATGAGAGCAGAGCAGAGGGGGAGAATCACCTCCCCTGACCTGATGGTCACGCTCCTTTTGATGCAGCCCAGGACATGGTTGGTTTCTGGGCTGCAGGTGCACACTGCTGGGTTATGGTTAGCTTCTCATCAACCAACACACCAAGTCCTTCTCCTCAGGGCTGCTCTCAATCTACTCTCTGCCCAGCCTATATCTGTGCTTAGAATTGCCTCAATCCACATGCAGGACCTTGTACTTGGCCTTGTTGGAAATACATGAGGTTTGCATGGGCCCGCCTCTCAAGCTGTCAAGGTGCCTCTGGACAGATGAAATAATACGTTGAGCAGATGAACTTACACCTAAGTAAAAAGGGAGCGTAAACTTGCTACTGCCTTCCCAGCAGCACATACTTCAGAAATCAGCTTTAAAAATTAAACAGGAGCTTGATAAGACAGTATTCTTATACCACCTGCATTACCATATTTGAGCATCTTCCAGTAGCATGTTGAGAGATACGAATAATTGCTCTTGAGTCCTTGGTGGTAACTTGGGCTTAACTCCAGACATCCTACTTGCTGGAGTGAGGCTCTGTATCATCGTATGATAAAACCAAAGACGATAAATACCTCACCAGGAGAAAGGTGCTTAGTGTGACTTCTTGCTTCTTTCTTGAAAATGCCTTAGAAGACAGCATTTTGGTTTCTCCATTTTCTGTGGCCTTCCTGACTCAGTCTTGGGATTTAAGTGTATGTGTTCAAGTAAGAGAAGACAGAAAAAGAGCAAGAGTTCTTTTTGCAGCAAACATTTGTAAAAGTTTATTGAGATCCTCAGTTAATGTGGGAATCCACTGTAATCTAGGATTTGTCTCCCAAATTTACACCTATGCTGTCACATTACTGTAGTTCTTCAATTTTCAATCCAGCTCACTCAGTTACACATACAGTCTTTGTTCTAGCTCTCTCTAGCTCTAGTTTGGACATAACCAAGTGACTCTGCAGACAGTTAAATTTAGGCAGAAGAAAGGCTGGTGCATACTTGAGTTCTCACTGTACTGACGTAGAGTACCCTTATAACATCAGTATACGCACAGTCAAGTGAGCTCTGACTCCTACACGTATGTGAGAAAGTTCATTATTCCTGACAAATAGAGCTCTCAACCACTGGTTTAATCTCAGAACATTTCAATATACCAGGCCAAGGCCATGGTAACAGCCCAAGTATCAGGAATTTGACACTGATGGAACATCAGAGTAAAAAGGAGAGAGTGAGCCTGGCATGCACTCGACAGCCTACGCCACTGAAGGGGGATGCTTCTGGCTGCTGTAAAGATGTGCTGAATCAGTACAGACTCTTGGAGAAGGGCCAGGTGGCTCTCAGCCCATGTGAAGAGGAAGGCTGGTGGGGTGGTTAGTCACTACGCTACTCATCCCAAACAAACCCATGGCTGGTGGGAGAACACCACCTGCTTTTGCTGGCAAAAGCAAGCGAGTCTTCCCACAGGCAGGCAGGCAGGCAGGCAGGCATTCTCCACCTCATTATAAAAATAAGTAAGAAAATATGCATCACTGAAAAAAGTTGACCCTGTAATGGTAAATTTCATTTCTATGCAATTATGTCTATACACTGAATAGTGCCTTAAACACAGGGGACATTTTCTTAAATAATGGCGTTTGCATCATACAGACTTGGGATTCTCTGTGTCTACTATGCAGTTCAGGATATTCATGTGCTGTAATGAATTCCACTGCCTTAATTTTCAAGGCAAAACATTTTCTACACTTTCTTTAGGACTAGCTGCTGTAAAGTTGCATAATAAAGCTGAATTTTACAAGCTCACTGTAAAGAATAATGTAAATTGTATGCCAGAATACTGGAAGAAATTTACTTATGTGTCATAAAACCAAAAAATGCAGAAGAAACAATGTGAGAATTACTTATCTTTAAAAAAAAAAAAACCACCCAAAAGTCTGAAATCCTCATCTCCTCTGGATTATTTAGGGAGGTATTCCTTTATAGAACCAGAATCTTTCAGAATCCAGAAGATGCAAGTCAAAATAAATGCCACATATTGCCTTCACCAAGTTTTAACAGCTGTATCCATGCTTAAGAATGGAACTAAAGCTTAAAACAAATTGAAGCTGTTATCTTACTTCAATATAATTCATCCTTTGCAGGGCTTCTTCTGAAAGTAAGTTTCTGTTGCAAAACTTTAGAGCACTTTTCCATTACACACATTCCAAAATGGCAGCAGACTTATTCTGCCTTAATTCAACACCTAGTTCTCCTCAAAAACTTCAGCAGCTTTCAAGAGCCATCTTCATCACATCTATCATTACTGACTTCGTTCTATGATTGCATGTTTAGAGAATTTTTTTACAGAATGGTAGCAAGACTATATAAATAAAAGATTAAAGTTACTGATACGACATCAGCAGAAACTTTCAGTGGCTTCAGTCAAATAACATATTCTGGATTTTTCACAGCTTGCAAGGGAAAAGTATGACTCTGTGCTAACACCAACACCAGTCTTCAAAACTCATTTGTAACATAATTCACTTCCTAGTTGAAATGAAAATGCAATTCTGATCTGGAAAATATCAATGGACATTGGTCCGTCAATAGAGTTTTTACTTACAAACTCAATACCTCAGAGTCTGATACCTCCATTACTAATCTATTCCTGGGGAATTAACCACATGGTTTTTACATGACAGTCAATCTAACAAGCTTTGATGGACAACGCTTGCACCTCCACTGGAGACATTTTTAATAACTTTAGCACACACCAGAAGGTACAGTGCACAGAATTAAGATTTCAGAAGAGCAATATTGGATTATTATTTTCCATCTCTTCCCACAGACTTGCACCAACATTTTGCAATTACTGACCTTTATTCTTGGAATACCAGCAAATTATTACTTACTCATAAATGAAACCAGTTGGGTGATTTGCCTTTGTTAAGAATTAATTTATCTGAATTAAAAAGAATTTAAGTTTATTAATTTAATTTTATTAATTAAATAACATTACCACTCCATGGGTATAGACAATCCCAAATTGGATTTGAGTTTAATGAACTCTGGAGAGGTTCATTAGCTTAGATGCAGCACCGCAGGAATGCAGTTAAATGGGTTCCAAAGCCTTTTCGGGTCCAGCAGAGGTACAGAACTGATTTATTTCAGAACATATCTTGAGCTCATAAATCCGTAAGATCCAAAATGATTCCATGCTGACCTAGTTTGAATGCTTCTGATCTCAACTCTCAGGACTTGGATGTGCAATAGCATGGTAGAGAAGCATTTAACCATCTGTTATCCCCACTAGTCCTGGTTTGTTTTTTTTTTTTATCCAGGCACAGGACTGTAACATGGCACTAACTAATAGGATCATCAACAGCATCCAGGCTCCAGCAGGGCTCCTGCTGAGTCAGAACTAATGCCCAGGGTGATTATTTGCAGTTGGGTGAATCCATCCTGGACTGTCCGAGTGTTGATAGTAACCACAGCATCCAATGTTGTCCCAGTTATCTAGGATGTCCTGCTCCCTGTGATCCTGGATAGCAGAGAGTTGGTTACACAACATCCCAATCAACAGAATATAAATCTGTTTGAAGAAACTGAAAACTAAAGATAGCACTGAAGAGCTCAGTTTCAATTAGTGCAAAACAGCATCTCATTTTTTTCCAACTTGGAGGACATTATAGCACACTTTGTATATTACATAATGCTTTCAAGTAGAAAGGTTAAAATACTGGAGTATTTTAAAAGTTAAAATTACTCCCTCTTCAGAAGGATATTTTGTACCAAATACAAAAGTGTCAAATAATTAAATTTCAGTATTTCATAATCCAAAAGAACACCCAAATTCTCTTCAAATCTTACTATGGGGTTCTTAGAGAAGTTTTGCTTCTCTTTGTTACTTCATTTTGATGCTGTTTAACATTAACCTCCAACACCCAACGGATACCTCTTACTACACTGGAGTTGCAGTCTCAGCACCCCAGGTTCTGTAGTTCTGTTTTTAGGCTTCCCTGAAGCAACACAGCAGGTTTTCTATGGAGGCTATGCAATTTCCATCCTCAGAAATTCAGAACTCAACTGGTCAGGCCCTGACCAGCCTGACCCAGCTGGCCATGCTTTGAGAAGAGGCGAGGCCAGGCCAGACCAGACATGACCTCCAGAGGTCCCTTCCAACTAAAATTATTCTGTGATTATATCTACTTGCAGTACTAGAGCTTCCTGCGGTGCAACACAAAGAGGTCAGAAGTTGTGCATTGCCTCCAAGGAGCCTGAATGAGAGTCGCAGCACACTAGAGAAATGGGCAATCGCCAAGGAATGCCACTGACATTACTAGAATAATTCTGAACTTTGAGGCAGCACCATGAGCAAAGCATTATCTTTTCTCATGCTGTTTCTACATTGCTTTATGTGAAATTCTATCTCTATTTTACCAATAAAACTCTAGTGGCTTTAATTTTTTCGCACTCAATGTACATTGACAGAAAGAAGACAATGTTTTTGGTATTTTAATTACCATAACTGAGAATCTGCAAACGAACATGTATTTGCAAAAACCTCATTCTCTCTTTCTCCCACTTAAACGCCACATGAACTCACTAGCTAACCCACATTATAAGTTGCAGGAGCACAGAATAACTAACGAAGACAGTTTCCATTCCTACACATCACAAAGAAATACACAGTCCTCTTTCTCTACTGAGAAAATTTCAGTATGTCATAATGCCTAGAAACTTAAAAGATATTTGAACAACAACAAAAAAAAGAAGTATAATTGGTATTGGGTCCCATATAGCCAAATTACAGCTCTAATCCAATTGCTAAACTGCCATATGCTCTGTTCTAAGGAATCAGACAGTTCTTTACCATGACTCTCCAGAAATAACTCTGCTTTGCAGTTGCCCAGCTGGGCATTTAAAATGTTTCACAAAGGTCTCGTGTCATTCATTTGGTGGAAAAGGACATCACATAACCATACTCCTTGCAAATTCATCCAATTCTTATTTTTGAGACCAAATGTTGAAAGAAAATAACAAACGTGGTCACAGGACTCTGGAAATGTGAGCAACGGCAAAGTCCCACTGCAGGTATTTATAGGAAGTACTAATGAAACCTAGAGAAAAGTCACACATCTCCAGGTTTGCCCCCTAATTTACTAATTTCAAGACAAATATCTACAATACATACAAAATACACTCGATCAGGCAACAGCAACTTTCCAGTCTAAAACTGGGATCAGTATTCATTCCTTGCCCACACAGAAGCCCTTAGAGATGCATCAGGTAACAGACACCCATTCTTTGACAGAATGTCCTCTTCTCTTAGGGATTTCAAAAGAATTCCCTCCCAACCCCCAGCATGAACGTTCTCTTTTTATGAAGTGTATATCCCAGCAGGCCTAAAGCAATACCAGACTAAAGAGAGGTATAAGCATTAATTGATAACTAGTCAAAGGCTATTCAGGTGTTGTATGTTAGACTGCTGTCAAAAGATGAGAATGGCCCTAAAACCAGGGAAAAATCTGAGTCTTTTGCTCCCCTCAGTGCCTGGAGCAGAGGTATCAATTCCCTGTTCCTCTTGGCTTTCTCCAGAGTCTATCCTGACACATGGCCAGCTGCCAAGGGACTCTGGATCCACAGCACAGGTGGAGAAATCTTCTCTCTGTGCCTGGGAGACCTTCAGATGAGGCAAAGTGGTGGTCTTCAGCCACCTCCCAGGGAATGCTTAAGGCCCAGGACAAAGGTGGACACCAACAATGCTGGATACACACAACTCTTCTCATGGGTTTCTTACAGGAGAAAGAGCCCAGCTTCAATGCTTTGCCTTGCTCAGACAACCACACTCATGACCCCTTATGGTCACTGGATGGGGTGTGACAGCATCAAAGCAGGCAGCAAACAGTGCTTTGCATTGCACTCTGAGGTCTTTGGAGGAATCTGCATCTTCCGTTAATTGCATAAGGACTGGTAGTTACACTGGCCCACTTGAAAAGGACCCTTGCTGCAAATCAAGTGTCTCTCAGGGCCCTGGTCACTTGCTTCTATGTTTATGCTTTCTTTTAAACAAGCATCAGGTTTTTGATACTTCAAGTGAAATACGGGAGAAAAAAAAAAAAAGGTATTTTATCAGCATTTAGAAGTAAAAATATCCCAGTGAAAGGAAAGCAATTGAAAGCTTTCTCCTTTCTTCCAAACACACAAGAAACAAAATTCTCCTCAAATACTGTAACTTTCACAACACAGTTCAACGATATTCTCTCTTTACCTAGTTGCTTAAAACGTGACTGAAGAGTGCAATAAGAACTCAGGAACATCTGGCTGGATTAATTAAATCCCTGTTTTTCATTCTTATGTACTTCACATTTCCCAGTATCAAATCCTCTCTGTCACAGTATGAACTTTCTTTCAAAAGCATGCTCCTCTGAACTCATAGAATTAATTCAGCTCATGTATTGTATGTATTTACATATCACCACATCTGATCAGTCTATAGCATAGAAACTTTGCATAACTGTCTATCTGCATATCTGCACATGCAAAATGTACCCTCTCTGAAACTACTATGAACACGGAGGTATATTAAGAGCCTTAGATTCGGCCTATCTGCAAAAAGCTGAGGAAGCCATGCCAAGACAAAGCAGAAAACTTGCACCATTCTCCTCTTCACATTGAGTTAATAGGATTGTTTTACAGGACAAAAGAACAAAGCATAAATGTTTAATTCTCAGGACATGCAAACACTGTATTGTTTTCCTGTTAGTAAAGGTGACAATCCTGTTCACACTTTTATTTGCTATCCAATTAGTAGGTTAACACACGTACAACTTGCCACCTCTGCACTTGAGGAGACGGTTTAGATGAGATGGGCTTTCTCAACTTTAGGAAGGGCGAGAATACTCTGGGTTGCAGGAGAAGCACACACATGTTATTTTTTCCACAAAGTCAGGTCACAAAGTATAGTTCTGCTGTTCACTGGGACAGAAAACATAATTTGCAAGACTTTAAATCGGCAACACAATTCTTAAAGCTAATTTTATTCTAATGGTATTATTTCATAAATAAATACTGAGAATTAGTATTTAATTGTTTCAACTCGAGATTTTAATTTTTCACCTATCAGTATGGGAAATCTCTTGGCAGCTCTGGAGGCTGTATGAAAATTAATTTTTTTGTTTAATTATAAACTGATTTAACTTTAATAGTGGAGGCTTTAATTGAAATATTTTAATTAAGTGCTTGAAGCAACACAATGCCAGCTTTTTGCTGGAGACTAGCTTATCTAACAGTGTGGAGTTTCACACTTACCCAGCTCCTGTGCTGTAACATACAGACTGCTATAGAACCAGCCGTAACTGCTGTTTTGTCCTGGCTAATGGCATGTAAGAAGACAACAGCGAGTGCATTCAACTACACACCTTGTTAGACCACGTTAAAAATATGGGCAGTAAAAGGGGGTGGTTAGGACTGTTTAAAAATAATTAGTGAGTGAAATAAGGATAATAGCTGCAGCATCTTGTTCAAAATGGGATTTCCACAGATGCCCTTCCTGCTTTCTGGCAACCCTCCCTGGAGGAGTAAGTGACAGACAGGGCTATCACATTGTTCTCTGATGGACAGCCAGACTGTGGCAAAACATAAACTGAAGCAGGGAATGCTGCTCTCTTCTTTTCCAGACAGGGTATCAAAAATTGAAAGCACTTGGGAAGTTCATAAATAGCGATACCAACACTATCAAGATCTCAGGAGTGCAGGGAGGAGCAAGGGTTGACTGCTTTTTAACAGATTAATTTCCGCCTTTGAACATTTCAGAAACAACACAGTCTGTCTCTGGGGCCCCTCCTGATGAGATGAACAAATAAAGAAATCGGATTTAGAAGCAGAGAGGAATCTGACAACAGCAGCAGCAGAACTTCATACTTTTAAAACTATCCAAAACCTCTGAAGCCTTCTGGAAAGAGGGGTCAGGAAGGTGCTATTATTCTGAAAACAAGGGCGAGAATAGCAGAACAGTAACACTGATCACCTGCACAAAATCTACCCACAAGTATCCACATGGCTGCTTTGAGAACTAAACTATGAAACAGTTCACCTGTTATCATTGTGTTGGCTAAAAAAACTGAGCCACCTAAGTTTTCAAGTATTAATAACTATGGAAACTGACTTTGCAGTATAACAAATGAGTTAAAACATTTATACTTCATTGCAGATCACAGCAAAAGAGTTGCTTGCAGAGAAACCACACGAGAACCAGAAGAGGCAAGGAAACTGTTACAAATAAAAAGATACTACAATATATGACTAGGTTAACAAGATTTGTGGGGAAAAACATTCCATGCATTGCAATAACAGGAAGATACTGTTATTTAGAAAGCCTTCTTCCTTACTACTAAACAGTGCCCCCATTGATCAAATAGCTTAAGATCAAACAAGAGATAACTACAACAAAGTTTCACTGTATTTGACAGTGGATTAATTAAATTACAGAAGAACATACTGATTCACACAGCATATCGTGCCTCCGGCAGAAAACACTTAGGAAGAAAAGGGAGAAGGACAAGTACTTAGCGCAATTATGTAAAAGAGACAGACAAAATGTCATTTGGGAAAACAAGTAATGGCTGGGTCAAGTAACTAGGTAAAGTAACACTTGAAAACGCAAGGGTGGAGCACTGCAGGGTGTTTCTTGCCCTATTTCTCTCATATTCCTGTCCTGTACTGGCTAGTACAATTCATTTTGACTGTCTGAAGGAGAAAAGCCTGCCAACTAATCTTAGAAGCCAAGGAAGAGAGATTAACAGAGGAAATGAGTAGGTCTGGGCTTCAAAATCCACCTTCTCCAATTTCCCCTTCTTCCATCTAAAGTGTGTAACAGAGCTGTTATGAAACTGCATGTTGCGGTGGTAAAAAAACATTTTATTCTTTTAAAACCCCCCGAGTGAAGAACATGGCCAAAATTGTGCCTGAAAGCTGAAGAGGCTTGCTGGAACTGGCAGGATAAAAAATTCAGGAAAATTAAGAAATTCTCAGCTGGTGAAGATCACTTTAGCTCCTTTAATCCACACTGCTATGCTGATCCAGACCAGCTGAAAATCTGAACCTTCTATTGTGTTGTGCTATTTTTAAGTAGCTAAACTTAAATTGAGTACAATTGTTCAATCCTATGACATGGTCCTGAAAGACAAGTACAGTGCAAGTGAAAAAGAGCCATCACCAACATGTTCCAGCCACTCACAGAATCCTTCATGTGCCTGTCAAGTCTTATCAGTGCTATCAAATTACCTACAGCTGTTCCCAAATCTCTGCTGGGAGCTACACAGCAAACCCCACAAAAGTGGAAGCCTTTCAGCTTTAAACATTCCCTCCTGTTAAAAATACTTAAGCCACCTGCATTTTCTATTAGTCACCTTGGTGGTCTGTAACATTATCACTCTTGTGAAGGCAAGACTTAACCCCAGCTTTTCTGTTGCATGTCATAACCTCTTCTTCCATTACTTACTCTCCCTAAGGAAATGAAGTGCAGCATTTCTTGCCATCAAGAAACTTTCCTGGTTTCCATGGTGAGAAAAAATTCCCTGGTAGCACCTAGATTTATTAAATCATACAAGCCCAAACTTTGAGAACAAAGCTGGGTCTGTCAGAATGGCTGATGTCATCTCTCAGACACTCACCAGGGTGACAATGGCACATTCAGCAGTCAGTTGAGCAGCACTAAACAACGTCCGAACAAAGCGGTAAATCTGTTTCTGCTCCGGGTCATGTTTGTCATAGTCTGGTGGCACTTCGGATTTCTAAGGAAGAAATACTTCCAAATAGGTGACTGAAACAAAATGAAGCAGACAGAAAGAAAGACAGTTCACATGAAAGGGAAGAAGAGAAAGATGAACTTACCGAAAGGGGATGAAGGTTTTCATCAAAAATATCTAAGAGCATTCTTCCGTCTGTATCCCTAAAAAGCATTAAAACCAAAGTAGTGTCATTATCTGAACATGACAGCACGCAGCTCTCATAGACACAAATATATTGCTAAAACTCCAGCACTCTCAATGCTGCAAGATGCTTAGAAACACAGCAGAAATACGATTTTCAAACAGAAGCTGGACCTGTTTTGCCACAAAATTCACATGTAACATGAAACCCGTACTATAAAGTTGCTAAAATTTTCCATTTTCAATGCCCAAGACACATAGCTTTTGTACTCTCTACTGTGAGGTTTGTTCACCGTAGTAAGAAGTACTACTATAAACATAAAATCAGCCCAGCTTACTCTCCTTTTCTTAACTATTTTTGCAGTTATTTTTTAGTTAATACATATATAATTCACCTTTTTTTTTTACTTGGAAAATCCTATCCTGTTCTCATAATGATTTCTGAAAACAAAAAGGAGTATATACAAAAAAAAAAAAAAAAAGAAAACCCGACAAAATAGTATTCCTATTCATTGGTTTTATCTGCTATTTCTCTCTCAGATCCCTGTTGCTCAAAATCAGCATGCAAGTTTCTGCAAGTTCACAAGCCTAACATCCAGTATGCAATATAAGATCTTGCTGCGTGTAATCTTGGCAGGAACACTGACAGTCACAGAAGTGAGTGGTATAACAGTACCAGTTAGAACTGGACACTGTGCACAGATGCATCCATGTGACCTCCTTCATACAATCCCATCTTTCTTTATAGCATCCTGGTACTCTGGTCATAGAGTTCTTAAGAGAGAAGTCACTGAATATGTCTTCTGTCTTTATTCAATAGCACATGTCTCAGAGCATGCAAACATGAGTTTTACAGTGGATTCATGTCTACAAAACGTATTTATTAGCAGTTAACATTTAAACGTCAACATCTGAAGATGACATTTATTCTGCTATAATGCCTCCTAACTCTGGAAATAAGCACGTTGGGTTTTTTTAAGGATTACCTAAACTAAAACAAACAGACTGAGATAATTACTACAAAATTCCCAATCGCCAAGGAATATAACAGAGACTCTTGCCCCTGCATAAAAAGGCTAGTATCTTAATACAGAAGTAGTCTCACTGATGTGCTAAATAAACTGTGGCCCTTCACAATGAGGAGAAAGAAAGAAATAATTTCCTATGTTATTTCTTCATGTTGTAGCTGCTGCATGATATGAAGGTACATTTGATTGTCCTCAAGCTATATGAAAAAAAAACCCATTAGAACAAGTTTACATTATTATCTTTATAAAATGAACCATCTACAAATTGATCCTAAGCATTTTTCATGGTTAGTTTGTTGGGGTTTCTTTTGTTTATTTATTTAGCAAATTCACCAATACTTATGCATTCCTCAGAAAACAAGGTAAGTGCAGACTTTACCACATGTTGAACAGCTAAGCAGAACAACAACAAAAAAAAAGCTGCAGAAAGCCAATCAATATAACAATGACAGGAGATACTGGGTAAAGAAGGAATAATAACTACAATGTCACAATCAAATTGAAAGTGGGAAACATATGAAGAAATATTCTATTTCATGTATAGTTTCTCAAAAACAATGGGACTAGTAAGAGTTTGGAGTATTAGGAAATAATTTAGTCTTAAGCCTACTGTGCAGGAGAAAATGAACAACTAAATGTTGCCTGAAAACAATTCTTTGGCAAAGCAAGTGCTTGACTCGTTTTCTGTCAAAATCAAACTTGAGTCTTCGTAAGAGTTACAGTGGTTTCTTACTCCCCACCCCCCATAATGAACCAAAATCTACCACATACGTCAACAACTTCATTTTAGCCTATAATGGCAGGAAATAGAACGTACGCCTTGCTATTGCTGTTTCATCAGCAAGTACATCTGAATGCTGTTATCACATTGTCCCTTCATTCCAAAATTCCAAAAAACTGAAGACAGAACAGTCACTTCACATCCTTCATTTCAGAGTCATTAATTGATGATCACGAGCCAGCTCCAGCACTGCTGCTGAGACCATCTGCCCCGAGCACAACAGAGGGAATGTTTACAACGTGCCTTCCCACCCTGGGCAGCAACTGGACCTGCCTGAATAAATCACCTCTCCATCCTAAAAGCACACGCAGATAGCAAGTTTCCCAAGAAGGTAACATTCAGAATGTGTCTGTCTCCAAGACACTGTCTTGGGACTCTTTCTTTTATAAAGTTTAACCTCTCTGTCTATTAGTTGTAAGTCAAATTTGCATCAAGTTCTGTAAGAACACAAGTGGGCATATTTTACTGCAGACAAAAATCAGCTCCATGACAATATGCAAAAAAGCAAGTCTGGTGTACTTTGGCTCTGGACTCCTCCTGCTCAACTCTGTGCTCTTACTGAAGTTCCTCACCCTTTGTAGTCCCTAATCTGCTTTTTTCTCTTTTATATAGTTGGCATGAAACTTAATAGAGCACTTAAAAATAACTTACTTCCACATAACTTTAGAGTCTGATTATCTTTGACATCTCTCATTTAGTCAAGCATAGTAAAAATATACTAGTTAGCCAAACTAACCAAGGGAAAGAGGGAACCACAGATGGATAAACAAGTAATCCAAGCATGATCACTGATGCCTCATTTCCTGGGAAATGAGATTAAAAGTTTGCATAAAGATTTCACTCCAACTCCTGCATTCCATATTGCCATGTTTCTGTCCAAGGCCCACTGACATCTTGGAAAGTCTTCCAAGTGCTTTCAGCAGAGATCAAGCCCTAAGCCTTTCTGCCCCTGTGCACTTCTAAAGGTTTCTCTTCAGATGTCAGCCTTGTTTCAAGTGTGATGGGTGCCAATGACCTGAAACATGGTCCCGAATGACGTACCAGCTTAACTTTAAACTTATGAGTAATTCCTTTTGTTCTAGTCTGACTTCTTACAGTCCAGAAGAAAAAAAATGTGCAAGTGGCTTGTTAGATTGAGATCTAAGCCAAGTTCTCTGAAAAGACACACTGAAAAGCCATAGACAAAAAAGTCACTTTAAGTATTTATACAATCTCTCCTTAGAAATGCCAGGAAATATTATCTTATGATACTGTGATATATCATGAGGACAGGGAAGTTAAGATACAAAACCATGATTCAACATGAAGAAAGCTAATTTATGCACCAAGTTACTTTTTAGAGAATGTATTTTCTATTCAATTTCAATCAGCTTGACTGAGCAGAGATCTAAAACATACTACACCAGAAGAGAGAAGCCAGGACCTGCTCCGTTTCTGAGGCTTCTTGAATTACATCTATTCACAATGTCCCTCTTCCTGTATATTTACTATCTTTTATTTCAAAAACCATCAACATTAACTGATCAATGATTTACAGTTACCTTTACAAAGGTGTAGTAAAAAAATAAATTATAAAAAAAAGAGAAAAAAATCAATCTGAAAGCCACTATTCAGATTTGTCTATACATAATCACAACATATGTAACCATGCAGAAGCGCCCAGTACACATAAAACCAAAAACTGATCAAAGTTTTTCAGTGATGAACTGTACTTCCAGATTTTTATGGTACATCATCCTCTAATTTCTATTTTTTCTAAGCAAAATAATATATATAAAACGTACAAAAGAATATGTTTCTCATTTCTAGCATGGAAAATAAGGAAACTACTACTCAAAAACATTTTGAAAGAAACACAGCATGGATTTTTAGGGTTTGATCAGTTAATTTGTTTTGATTAGATAACTTCAGTACAAGATTTCATTATTCACATACCTGTTTTTGATGTGGTAATATATTGCAAGAGCTACACTGTAAAGAAAAATATAGAGTTAGTATCTCAGGACTGTCAAATTATATTATTTATATTAACAGGCAAATTTAAAACCCAGCACAATGCATGACAAAAATATGCTCAACAGCCTATTTTATTCAGTTCAGTGTTAGATACCAGGAAGACTGCTCTAAACAGACAATTCTAGAATATCTGTTCAGCACACTCCAAGTGCCTCTTTTTCACTAATAATCAAGTATCTTACAAAAATACTCGTACTCCATATACCAAGTTGCACATACCTTCCATTTAATGCCCTACGCCACCAAAGTCAATGATAAGACTCCTACTGACTTCCGAGGTTGAAGATAAAGAATCACAGACATTGAACATTCTCTGTTATTGTTTGCTAATGCTTCCAGGCTAACATGAAATGTTTTATGATTTTATGTTTAAAAATGGCTTATGATTTTATGTTTAAATCCATTAACTTTTGGCTGTCTTTCTATGTAGCTACTCACATACCAGATTGAAATACCAGGCTTCTACCGTTTTATGGCATCAAGTTATTTACTTTAACTCAGGAAAGATGACTCCCTGAATAACTTACTGCATTATGCATTTTCCATGTTCTCAACCACTCACCAAAGTACCCGTTTATATACTGTGCAAAGACAAAAAGCATCCTTACATTCACAGAAAGCTAAGATTTTAATGACATACACAACTAACTGATTTCATTAACATTTGAGACCAAAGAAAATTAAGACATGGCTTCTCATGGTTATTCTCCAGTTTCCAACTCACAACTCCAGTGTTATCAAAGGAAACACGCTCTACTCATGACTCCCTACTTGTTCCAGCAGCACAAAACCCAGTCAAAGCTAAAGTGGATGAAGGAGGGAGTTTCTGTTTGTTGACAATTTGTCTTGTCAGTGATTCCCTATAAGATGCTTGTGACTTACACTGATGCAAAATTCCTTCCTTCTCCAATAAAAGGCCTTTTGAAAGAGTCAATGGATTGTTCTGTAATTTTATTCCAGAATTTTTACATGAAAACTGCTATACTGCGTATTAGGAAGATAATATGTTGGAGCTATGCCATTAGTAGAATTTTAACTTATTTCAGGTTTGTTTGGTTTTGCTTTATTTGAACAGCCATGCAGTGGAAAATAGTTCTTCTTAGTTGAAAGTAAAAACATTTTTCTAACTCTGTATGAGCATTACAGCTTTTACCTGACTGCACTAGAAGTTTTTAGCTCATAAGTGCTTTTAAAATTTGATTTTTTTTCTATAGATACATATTTAAGGAATTAAAAGATACTGTGTACCGTAGACATTTGAAGGGCACAGTCCTCACTGAACACAAAAAACACATTTATGAATGAAGTTAGCCTGACTGAAAGCTATTCACAAAATGAATTAGTCCTCAAATTTAATTTTAAATTATGCCCCAAGGAACACACTTGCAGCTCCAGTTCACTTTATGAAAGCAGATGCAAGAATCTATGTACAGAGCTCTCTGCTTGGTGCCCATATGGTTCTTTTTGTAACAAAATGTCAAATTATGTTCAGAAAGTATTTACTATTTACAAATCTGCATCAGAATCTGAAAGTCTTTTGGAGCTGTAATAGATTAACTCAGACTCAAGTTTCATTCTGCTTTTCATATGCTGGTTCAGCCAGCTCTTGGTATGCAGGAAGGAAGCTTAGGGAACTTTCCATCACCCTACCCCAGCCACCCCACTGATGCTGCAGATCTCCAGTATATGCACTAATATTTTAAATACACCAGTGTGTAAGGTGACCCAGAAGAAACAAATAAGACAGTCAAAATACATCCCTCATAGATTTACCTACACTAGCCATTTGTCAGCAGAGGCTGCCAGGGTGAGGGCAAGAAATGAAGTTTTTCAAAAGCAATAATCCTGCAGTCTCTCTACCCTTCAATCTGTTAAATGTGCAGCCAGACAGCAGAGAAAAGACTCCTCACCCAGAGGCCTTATGTGCCAAAGTCCAGTTTCTCACCCCACATAGCCCTTTTCAAACCCCCTGACCCCTTGCCACACTGGCAGCTTGGCCCCAACCCTGCACAACTCCTTCCACCCAGACCCAGCAACAGCTCTTCCAGCCTGACACAGTCCCTCTCTTCCTTATGGCTCTCCCTCCTGCCTTACATCCCAAGTCTCTCCCAAACATCACCACTTTGCTCCCCAACCCCCAGCATTTCTTTCTAGTGCCTCTTCAACAAGGTTGCTGCTGACCACTGTGGCCTGCTGCAAAAGAGTCTGGGCCGCTGCAGCCAACTGAGCCCACCTCTTCTTTCCATAAGCAGTTTCAGTTCTGATTCAAAAAGGGGCCCAAAACCCAAAAGGCTGCACTTAAAAGAAATCTGCATGCAAAGCATTTTACAGCAGTAAAGTATGGGATTCCAGAAGGAAAAAAAAAGAAGAAAAAAAAAATCCTTTTTTTCAGTGTTCATCTCAATTATTGTTACTAATTAAAGAAACTTGAAGTAAAGCAAGACTATTATTCAGGCAGAAAGAGCTGATGAGGAATTAGGTGTCAGTCTGACTGCAAATCCCTTCTCCATTCCCTTCTTCCCTTAATCAGAAAAATTAAGAACATGTTTTAGTGACCACCAACACTATAAACCCCTTTGGACGTGTTATTCTGACTATATTTGTCTCTCATGCAAATATTTCCGTAGCAGAGATTTTTTCTTAATAAATTTTTGCACTTGAGTACAGCAAGGCAATCATCCTATGAACAACTCAAGAGAGTGTATCAGCAATCATAATGAACAAATAGCATGAAATGCCTGAGCATTTGTTCTCTCATTTTTTCCCCTTACTGTACAAAGTGTGAAGAACAATCCTCTATAAATACCAATTTCATTTCTCTCCAAATGTAGAAAAGCACCAGTGAAACCTGAAATGATTGTTTGAGGCAACACCCAAGGGTAAGCCCATGTACGCACCACACACAAAGCTCCCCGCTGCTGTGTATTATAATAAACTGCCAGTGCCCTTGTAGTCAATAAGGAAATGAATCTGCAGACAATTCATTTCCATTTCCAACAGAAAACAGGAAGGAAAGCTCAGCAAATGTTCATAAGCATCATCTCATGAACAGAAAAGAGGTCTTAAAATTCAGGTAATTCCAAAACTCTGAATAAACAAGTACCCAAGTCAGTTTTGAGGACCCATCCAAAGCAAGTACCTGGTTGAATGTTGAAGCACAAGGATTTCAGCTGTTGGAATCTGAGAATCTTAATTGTTGCTTTCTGTTGAGATATGCGGTATTGGGAGTTTGACTCTGCACAGAGCTAAAATAAGAAAATAAGCTCTTGCTTATCCTATTCACTGCCTCTGCAGCATGATCAAATTACATAAATTTTCTCCTTCAAAAACTAAAACCTTTGAAGCTTGCTTAGTAATGGTTCAGAAATATGTATGCATAGATACACATATATAACACAGGCTCTAGCAAAACGAAAAATAGAGTTATAAAACCCACCATTTGATGGTATACTTGAGGTTTGGCTGACTGACTGTGCTGTCATCCAGGAAAATAGTGGAGCAGGAACTGTACTTCCTTCTCAACTGCCCAGGAGGATGCTATGAAAAACATGCAAAAGAACAATGGCAATTATGTAATACCAAAGCATTTTTCTGAGGAGATGTAAGAATTCAGAGAAAACAGACTTCTGTCTCTCTCAACGACGCACACAGTAATGTGATCATGTTCTGAAGCAGCTCAGAAAGTTCAGAAATAATTACCAGCGCAGAAGTCACAACAATCCCTGCCTGTGCCTTGACTAATGTTTTCCAGTCCCAATCTGGCCTCCACCCCTCCTTCCCCAAAACAATGCAAAAATTTTTGTGCAGAATTACTCAAATGCATACATATATTTAGAAAGCAAAGATGAACAAGACCTATGGTTCTGTCCTCATTCCAAAAAAAGTAAGTGGAAGAGTGAAAAAGAAATCATGTTAACAACGAAAACAGATTTAGAAATAGATACAAAACCATGCTTGGAGAAAAGAGAATTAAAAAAAAACCCAAACCCAAATAAACCCCAACAAAATGAAGTAGGGGAAAGAGATCTTTACAGTAAGACTACTAAAACATCTAAAGTTTAAAAGGGAAAACTCAGAAAAAATAATTCATCAAGAATAGTTTGTTATTAGACACGAAGAAAATACATCAAAGTACGTAAGAGAAAGTGGATATACAAATAAAAAAGAAACACCTCTTAATAGAAAAAGTTTTCCACAGATTTAAACTGTATTTCTGCACTACCACATAAAAACATTGAAAAGCTCAGCCACAAAATGACATTTGACAACACTACTTATTTCTGAAGATATTTTGTTGAGAGAGCTTCTCCTTCAGCTCCTTGCTCCTTCAGAGCAGCCAACCAACCACCAGTCTAAAGAGAATAGTTTCCTCATATTAGCTAATAGCCGTCACAGTCATTAATGCTCTTTGATTTTATCCTGGCTTATTTTACCTACGCTAGTGAATAGCTTGAACAAGAGCCTGTGTCAGGAAAGTTAAGACCAGTCAAAGTGCAACAAATTACATGTTTAAGTTACAACAGAATAGGTTTAAAATTCAGCTGGCACATTGACATGGAAATTTTACGTGCCTTACAATGAATGTTGTTTCTACTGTTTCAGTGGAGCGCAATGTCAATAACATCAGTGGAATCCACAGGCATTTACCAGCTCAGAGCAACTGAGTCTCCAGGCTACAGTCCTGCGACTCCTACCTCAGTACAATTTCCCCTAATTTACAGAACAGATATTATTAAAAGTGCCAGCACTCCCATCTTCTCACTAATGCTTAATTTTCCATAGGCAGCAGACTCCTTAGCAGCATTCATTAGACAGAGAACAGTAAAACCTACATGCATCTGAGTCATCTTTCTGTTTTTCCCAGCTATGAGTGAAGGAGCATGCAAAGTCTTCTGTCAACTGGAAAAAAAAATTAAATTGTTTTCTGAAACTATCACAATTGTAGAAACAGAACATTCAAATTATGTGAAATCTCACCAACAGATTCTATCAAGGTCCCTCATTTGACCGATGGAATCACAGGCTGAACTGCTTTTCTTGGAAGTGAAAAGTTTAGTGGGAAAATTAAAATTCTCCCCTCTCAAAAATCCTCCAGGACTTTGGAAAGGTATTTCATGATACTAGGGAAGCTCACAATCCATCAACCTACCAAGCTATTATATGTAAAGCAAGGCATCAAACAGAACATTTAGAAGCACTGGAAGCATTCATGACAAAATGTACTATCTAGCATTGATGTATACAGAGAAAAGTACTAGGAGAGTGGTGACTTAATAGCTTTTGTTCTACCACAGCTGAGTTTGAATTTGTGGATTAGTCTGTTAAGTACCTTATGCAGGCATGATAAAGGCAAAGCAACTTAAAACAGCTGAAAATGAGACTTTAGTGGTTGAAAAAAAGGGGATGTCTAGATATTAAAAAAATTAAAAAAGGCATATGGAAAGTTTTAATTCTACATTTTAAGTATAAACATAGTTTAAAGGTTTACATAAAACAGAAGACAAATGGACTAGATTTGTTCAAGGCAAACATGAGTTAAAAAACAGAAAACAACTCTGTAGCAACACCATTGTCAGATTTAAATCTTCCTAGATAAACAGCATTTACATTTGACACATGCCAATAATTGCAGCCACACACCTTATTTCTGAAACTACCATATCACAGAACTCTCCACGGTTTTCAGCCCACATCACACTCTGTTAGGCTGAGAACTTTTCACACTTCAGAAAAATACGTGGTGTCTCATGCCTCACTTTCTGTTCACAACAACTTGGCAGGAAGGGGTACCTCTCCCAGTCTGAAGAATGGTGCCAAGTGTAAACCTACTATCTTGGATATATATACACATGTGTGCCATGTGAATAAGTAATCTATCCATAGATCAACATTCTTAGCATCTACTCTGATGTCCAAGTACAGCCATATGGTATGCCAGGTAAGAGGTTTTTTGCCTTTTCCAAATTACTGAGAAAGACCTTCAGCTTCATAGTCTAGCTTGACTGAGCTGGAAAAGAGCTAAGTCTCACAGTTCAGCCAAATATGCCTTTCTGAACCTCCACAAAATACTGCACAGGAACCTTCTCCACCCTTGCAAAGGATCAAATTGGTTTCTGAGCATCATCTCAGTATTCAGCACTGTCCTACAGAGAACCCCCCTGTTCTGTGTCCATTTCAATGGGATAAGTCCACACCCAAAATTGTACAGGAGCTTAATGCCTTCTCACTTCAAATTCATCAAGGCGGATCACAAAAATCTCCCATTTAGACAAGTCAGAGAGGACCTAAGAGAAAGATCGGAACAGCTGAGAAAGGTTTGGCTAATTTCTCAAGGCTCTATATTCTAATATTAATGGAAACCTTCTCAGGTTCTGTCCCACCATGAAGGCTGACATGGGGGATGAAAGGGCTGGTATAGCTCCTTTTGTAAACCTTCGTATGCAAATGTGACAGTGAGCATAGCGCACGTGTGGAGCCTTGACAATCTCTGCTATTAACAAATATTTACAAATTAAAAGTACCTAATTAATATGAAGTGGGATTCACTTTATGTGTGTATTTTAACTTGAAGTATTAATATGTTTGTACCCAAGCTGAGATTCAGTAGACGTCACAATTCTCAACTTCAGCAAGAATCTTGACTTCATCTGTCACACAATTCCCGAAGGACAAAATTCATCAGAGGTTTGAAAAAACTCATCTAGAAGGAAAAAATGAAAGACTGGAGTGGTCTTCTCCAGAACAATGCAACAGCAATGGCCTTAAGTTATGTTGAAGGGAATTGCAAAGAAGAGAATGCTGCTCTCCATGACCAGCGTGAATGGGATAAGAAAGAGCAGGCTTCTAGCAAACTAGGGAAAGTTAAGATTGGCCCTGAAAGTGAGAGAGGAGGTGATAGCAAAAATAATCCAACCCAGCCATCACCTTTTTCTAACAGCAGGGATAGCTTGAGTGACTTGAGCAATGATATAATCTCCATCACTGAAAGTTGTAAAGAAAAGGTAAAACAAACATATACCAGGAATAGTGTAGATGCAGGATTCTGCTCTTAGGAAAGAAACCACACTGACTGACCTCTTGAGATGAATTCTGGACCAATTTTCTATCATTTTATGATTTCTTTTAGAGGGACGATTTGTAGCTCTTTATTTCAGAAGCAGCTATTTTTCTCATTTCAAAGACAGACATTCATTAAGAAATGCTGACAGTATAGGTTACAATGAGTACATAACAGCTGTTTTGTGAAATTTCTTTCTTTACAGGAAAAGATGTTATAATGGAAAAAATTGCTTTATAACTTGGTAAGCTTTTACACGTCTTAGAGAACAAACCCTGAGAGATCAAGATTCAGTGTAGTTGTGTTAATGCCAGGTGTTTCTAGCTCTTAAAAACAGCAGTTTTCCCCTCTTGCACCAGGGCTAAGGAAATATCACTGCTTTATTTTTCTCCCAGCTTCAACCTGAAACTTACCAACTTTCCAAATCATGTTTCTTTCAAGATGCACAAACAACAGGCTTTACTTGAAGTTTACATAAAATACATCTTTTCAGAAGTAGAATGGCTTAGTTTGCCATCAAAATCGTGCAAGCTCCGCGAACTCCTTCCGTATACCTGCTATGATATGAAAGGAATCACACCAAATTCCTAACTAATTGGCAATGAGAATGAACAAGAGGATGAGTTTCTCTCAGCATTCATTTTAGCATCACTCAGAAATTAAAACTAAATTTGTGGGGAAAGGGGAAGTGTTACTGTTTCTTTTGTTAAATTTGTCATTCTAGGGTGGTTTGGGGTAGAAACATCTAACAGATGAGTGAGTGCATATTGACCAAACCCCATACTCAAAACTGACTAGAAAAGGACCAGCCAGCTCTGCCCTGGAAGCTCTTTAGCAACACTAGTATGGCACTATGCCTTGAGGCTCAGCAGGATGTGTTCATCGGGCACAACACTTCCCTAATGAAGCTATACAGCGTTTGTACCAGAGCTGGCTGTCAGCCAGTCAGCTTCCAGTCTGGCAGAGAAGCTTCTGCCTTTTTCAGTCTTCTTTTGCACTTGCCCCATCAAAAGATAATTTGCAGCTTCTGTCCTAAATAAGGACAGTATTGTCTCTTCTTCCATCAAACCAGGTGTACGTTATTGCATGATTTTAAGAGGTACTGTTAAATAGTATTTCACCCCATGGAAAGATTGAGGCCTGCTTGCACCCATCTGTGGAGACATGCCCATTAGCTTCCAGGCAGTTAGAAGCTAGCCAAAATCCTAATAGGCAAAACTGGAATGCAGAAGTACACATGAATCCAAATTTCAACAACAAGCAATATACCAGGACTGCTTCTGACTTGGAACAGGGAGGTTCCTATCTTGGGGATGGATCTTCTATTGCTTCAGGACATGATTTAATTCTGACATTTTTCACAGAAGAAACATGACTTTACAGGTCACCAAAGTGCTTCCAAAATCAAGCAAGCCATGCACACAATTCTCTGCATGGCTCTGCAAAGCTCTGCATTTATTTCCATCTTGCATAATTTGATACTACAGTATAATTGTCTACATTTAGTGTCTAGATATGGATATATTCACCTGAATCAAAACTAGTGGAAACTGCTTACCTTTCTCCACCAACATCTACAGCAATAAAAAAAAAGATCCAGTCCAACCACTCTTAAGTAATACTCATTGTACCTCATTAGTCTATAACATGATTCAACCTTGATTAGTTGATTCAACCAGTTCATTAGTTTCACCAATGCTTGATAATGTCTAAAAATGATGCCTTAGACTAGATCTGTACTTGCAAGTATTCTGCTCTCAAAACTTGCCCTTACTCACATCAACTTCAGAAAACTATGTCAGCATACCACCAAGCTCTTGGGCGGCTCAGCAACCATTGGTAAACTCTTCTGCGGCACACACACAGGCCCTACTAAACCACTGATAAAGCACCCTGCTTTACAAACCTGAAAGATTAAATAGTTCTTTGAACACTAAAAGCAGCTCAAAGGCTTATATTTACATAGCACATAATTGCTACTGTTGTGCAATTTGACCAGAGGGACCTTACTAGGCTCCCAGCACAGCAAGTACTGCACAGCAACCTTGTAAAAGAACTCTCCTGTGTGCTCTCATTCTACCTCAAAAGTTATCTTTTTTCCCTCCCCCTACAAAAGTTTGTCATTTCATATAACTTGTTGTCTCAAGGCTAGAGAAGAGGTACAATTCATCGCCCTAGAGGCCAGGAAAAGAAGCAAGGGGCTGACATACCAGAAAAAAAAGTAATTTCAAACTGTAAGTTTAGGTAAGCCATTAAAGAAAACCTGCTCATTCTAACTTATTGGAAGCATGAAGAAGCTTGAACAGCATCTGTTAGGAATGGCATAAGTATAGGGCCAGATGGCATATAAAGACCCTCTCTAGACCTGTTTTTTTTGTGATTTTGCTATGGAGGGGAGCAAAGCCCACATTAAGCAATCTCTAGGAGAGCTTCAAGAGCACCTGAGAAGTCTGTAATCTATCTTCCAGTTTCTCTTGTTCTTCTCTTTGAGGAAGGAATGTTAATTAAAATATCTTAAGGAAATTGGACAGCAATTTTAAGCCTTTACAACAGCCAGCCTTAGGCAGTCCACTTTAAAACAACATCTCACATTTTATGTTATGCTTCGCATGTTTCACAGAGTAAACTGATTTTCCAACTATGCTCCCATTTCAGAATGTATCTTATTTACTCTTATAATCACTAGTTGAAAGTGTTTGATTACCAGTCACGTGTCTAGTAGTTTTACAATAGGGAAGCAGGACACCCTCTTTAGGCAATCTGACATGAAAATTTGGGAGCTATACAGAAGTAAATACCATACCTCATTTCAAGCATGCAAAAAGGCTCACAGAAATTGCTTCTGCCAAACCATGTACAGCAAACTACCCCTCTGCTCTCCACTAGTCTCCATCAGTTGGGCTGCTGCTGGGAAGAAACTTCCTCTGATGTGAATCACCACAGTGTCACTTACATGCCCAGGAACTTTTCCCCAGAATGCCTAAAAAGTTTTGGTCTATACACATGTTAGGTTTTGCACTTGGAATGATAAAAAACAGTATCAGTCTGCTGGGATCTGAACTTCCAGTTGTCAAGTAGCAGACAGTGGAAGTCATGTCCAGATCCCTAAAGATGATGCTGAAAGGAAGCAAGCTTTGTGGCTACAAGGTTAATGAAGTGTCTCCAGAATTAAAAAAAAAGTAAAAATATGCAGAAGAGAGATATTACTTCCTTTTATCTTTCTTCTCTTTTATCCTTCCCACCCTATCTTCCCCCAGAAATATTCCAATGTGCAAAAAATATCCCTTATTTTTACAGCTCATGAACAGAGATTCAACATTAAGAGCACATCTTGTCAAGAAGGGAGGAAAGCACTTTCTGAAAGGGAAAATTTCTAGAAAAAAATGATAGAGAAAACAACTTTTCCACCCCTACTCTGCTCCTTTCCCCTGCAAAAAAATAATCACAAGGTATAAAGAAGTAGCTACTGCAAACAATAATAAAACATTCACTCTTTTCTCCACCCACACCCTCAAAAAACATAAAACATGTCTTCCTGTTTGCTTTCCTTGTACAGGCAGAGATACTGATGCAATCTCTCCTCTCTGAAAAAGGAAACGCCTCTATCTCAGTCTGCATCTTTATCCCCATGAGCAGCTTGACTAAGCAGATTAAAAGAAAAGGCAAGCGCACACTGAAGCAACACTAAAACCGAAACAAAAAAACAGCAACTGTCAGTTCAGTTGGAAGGGGAAGCAGAGTCTGCTGCAAATGTTTAGAAATTAAAATAGAATCATAGAATAGTTAGTGTTGGAAAGGACCTTAAGATCATCAAGTTCCAACCCCCCTGCCATAGGCAGGGGCACCTCCCACTAAACCATATCACCCAAGGCTTCATCCAGCCTGACCTTGAACACCAGGGATGGAGCATTCACAACCTCCCTGGCAACCCATTCCGGTGCCTCACCACCGTAACAGGAAAGAATTTCCTCCTTATATCCAATCTAAACTTCCCCTGTTTAAGCTTTAACCCATGACCCCTTGTCCTATCACTACAATACCTAATGAAGAGTCCCTCCCCAGCATCCCTGTAGGCCCCCTTCAGATACTGGAAGGCTGCTATGAGGTCTCCACGCTGAAAGAAAGCAAAACCACCAAGTACATAGTAGGTAGGTAGATAGATAACTGCCGGCACCTACAAGGATACAAAGGATCCAGCACCATCCCCAACCTGTCATCTTTCTCCCTGGGCTCTGTGGAAAGACTTCTCCACAGCACCCTCTCACTCCTGACTTCCCTTTCCCCTTGCCTTCTTCATACCCAAAACCAGACAGCTGCTGGCTTCTTCCATCACACCTACGGACAAGGTGAATCTGAAACAGGACAACTGCCAGCCCTTGACAACACAATAAATAAAAGCAGGAACCTGTCATTTGTATTTGGGGATCAAAGCAAATAGTCACCCAATTAAAACACTCTACAAACAAAAGCAAGCAAGAAAGGAAAAGAACAATGGTGTGATCATACGGAGAAAGTGGACTTGTAAATGAGGAAGAGCTGATACTGTTTTCACAGGTAACTTTTCAAAACTTGTATAAATTACTATTCCCATCTGTTGCTACACAGAATTCAGCAAGTCACTAATAAGAAAAAGCACTTCTTGACGCTTCTCTTACTAGCCAGCCTCCCTGATCACCCAGGAAATGACTGCAAAATAACCAATCAGATACTGAGCAAAAGGATAAAAATGTTTTGTTGTTTATCATGGTTATTTATCACAAAAGCAAAATAAGTATATAGGACTTAGAAAAGAGATGACATTGTGGAAAAACCATAAAAGAGAAGAGCACTGCATTATTGTGAGGAGTTCTTGCAAAAAGAAGACAAAACAATGCTCCAAAATTTAGGTCCTCTTGGCCTGCTTCCTCTAGAGCAGATATGGGGACCAAGCAGTCACATCAACAGGGAAATAAATGAGTAGGAATAGCTCCTGTTACAAATGCACTCAGCACATGCTGAAAAATGATGGAAAAGAACTGATCAACTAATAGGGTATATAATAAATTCACTTATCATGCAAATACTCCCCATCGTTTGCCACACACAATTGCTAAACTTAACTATGTCCTCAAACAAGGCTCTCTAGGAAAATTAAAATAGTTCCCTGCAGTCTACAAACCTAAACACAGTTGCCAGCTAAAGGCCACAGCAACCAGTTCAAAAATGATCACCAGTCTGTGCAACAGCTTTAGCAGACTAAATTTTTCGGAGGTGCTGAATGAATACTCACAGGTTGCTGAAGTAACTTAAATATCACAGGCCACATTTGAAAATATACCTTATCTATGAGCATTGGCTAAAGAATTTAACTGACTTGTAGGGACACAGAGAAAAAGCCACGGTAAGGACTTTGGCTTCGTAAAGGCTATTTTTAGCCTTGTAATTTAGAAGTGCTTTGTAAGTAGAAAGAAGTCAGACTTAAGATAGCAGTAAACCAGACTAATGAGGGAAGTTTACACTGGTATCAGCTGGACAAGCTGCTACATTGAGCTCCCAACAGTGCAACATTTCAGTGATATGATCTGATCATCCTTTCCTTTTCTGCACAAGCCACCATTGCCTAAAAATCTTTTATACCAAGGACTGCAATAGTGTGCTTCCAGCAGCATGTGTTAATAGTCATCTTTGTTCAATCCACCAGAGGAATCCACTTGCAGCCTGCCTAATGCAGAACACATCTTTCATATGACATGAAACAATTCAGGACCTGTGAGAATTTCATCCATGACACAAGGCAGATTGTGACAGAAATTCAGTTATTACCTTGCTCTGCAATGTCTAAATATTTATTTTTTTTGCATGGAACCTTTCAAGTCTGAGGCTACAAAGCATGCTGGAAGTTCCTGAGCACACATTATTAAATTTACAGGAACCCAGTGCAATAGCTTTACAAGTAATTTTATAGCAATACAACTGCACTGCAAGCCACCCTCACAGGTACCGTAAACAATGGAAGCGTTTCACAGGGGAACAGGAGGTGAGAAGTACTGCTAAACTTGTGGGGCAAGCTTTAAGGCTTTTATAAGCCTTTCAGTATCTCATGACTTCTCAAAATCTTGGGAAACTGAAAATCTCAGCTTGCTTTTGAAGCCAGGCAGTAACTGCAGAAACACTCAGAACAAACTAGTTCTGCCAACAAACGAAGCAGTCCTGCCTTCTCACCCCTCCCTCCCTTTCTGAGGGTGCAATCACATACAGGAGCAGATCCATTTTAGCTTTTAGCCATGCCTGCATTTGTGCCCCAATCCAGTTTACCTGGATCTGCACAAACATTTGCCCAGCACAAAGTGAGACAGACCCTATAAATCACAGCCGTTTCTTTCAGCAACTGTAGTGGTTTTAAAATGATTCATGAAATCACGACCTATATTCACAGATAGAGAAGAGTTTTGAGAACTCTCCATTTCACCCTAAATGCAAATACCACTTGGAGACAATTAGTTCTTTCCCTCCTCAATCTTACTGAGGTGTAACTCCAGATACTTCAGCACAAGGTTTAACACACTGATAAATGCACTGGTTCCAGGTGCTTCTTTGTACTAACAAACTATTGTTTGCTAGTACAAACAATACTAACTGGGGCAAAGAGCTTGGTCCAAAGCAGGCTACAGAGGATTTGCTCTCAGCTTCACCATGAATTTGATTCAAGCAGAAGAGAACTGAACTGAAAAATGCCTGGGTTACACAAGCATAATAAACCCCCATCTTCATACTCAGCAAGTAGCACATGTCAGTCCACATTTACCTTGGCATCAACATTGGTCAGGCACTTCAGAACTTCTGCGTAAATACGAAATGCTGCGGCTCTCTGCCAAACCAAACTTGCATACAAATGCATTTTAAAGTTTTGAGAGCTCTGTAATAATTTTACAACTGACACTGATGTATGCAGCTCTTTGTCCCAGGTACCAGTTACCTATGTACACTGGTTGTGAGCATGATATTGTCTTCAAGACATCCACCATTCCACTAACTCAATAGCCAAGACCTATACTTCTGGATTCTGATGCAGAAGGGACATTTGAAGCATCAGCACCCTCTCACCAGTATAGAAATCACGTGTGATAACTTATTTACTGTATAATATAGACAACAAGGAGAAAGCTGCATAGCGAGGCATTTTCACTTACGTGGTTTATATAGAGACTCTTGCGTTTTTCTCTCACTGCAAAAACACAAAATATGATAGAAATATTACATGACTATTTTTCCTGATTAAGTTTCTTATATACCATTTATAATAAAAAGAACAGGAGGCTATCTATGTGCAACATTATAACTGCTTTTACACTAACCAAATATATTTACATATCAAACACAGAAAGAACATGTATCTGCACGCACAAAGACATTTACGCTCACTAGTGTGGTGACGGATTAAAATTCTCATCCATTTGGGTACTTCAGCAAGCGTTGGTCCGCATGGGAAAGTTAATATGCGGTAAGATACAGTCCCAAGTTAGCAATGGATTAGGCATCCTTCACCAGCTCTCTGTGTATGTACTTCTGAGCCACCAGTGTCTTCGTGCAAGGTACCTTGCTGCAAAGTGGCCTACACTACAGGCATGAAAGCAGCTAAACAGCTACACCACGGAGTTAGCGAATTCTCATCATAGCTTACTGTGCACTAACTCCCATAGAGGAGTCTTGAAACCATTCGCTTTACACCACTGCCTTCCATAATTATCAAGTGCAAGCCTGAAACTATTACTGATGTTACATATAAGCATGAAAATATATTACTTTGGCGAGTATGAACCAGTCACCACAAGCAAAGGTTGCAAGTCAAAGCCACAATTAGCCAAAATATTCAGAAAGTAAACAGCAACAAAAGGGAGATAGACATATAAACTCTTAATTGTCAGGCAAATGCTTATTACAGCTGATTAAATATACTCTGTTTAATTTTTTTAAAGCACTTTCCCATTAACTCACCCCATGGAGAGCCTGTGGAGCTCTGTTCCAGTGAAAATACCACAGCATTTAAGATACAAGTCTGAAGGCAACTAACACAAATCAAACTTCAGGATTTAAATGGTTTCATGCTGTAGGTGATTAAATGCACTTTGGCATACCATGATTTGAAAGCTGTGCAACCTAATACACTTAGCAAAATAAGAGTGCTCATAATGGTGGGATAGCCTGTCCATTCCCTGTTGGATGAGAAGCAGTTATTCATGATTTACTATAAGCAAGCGATCTCACATAAACAAGGCTGTATGTGTGAATACTGCAAAATAACTGTGTTTAATGCAGACATAAAATGAAAAGAAAATATGAAAAAACTTTTAAAAATCCTTACATAATTTTCCTCCCAGGGAGCAGAAAGGAGAATCACACATGACAGATGTTAGCCATGTCACTTAGTACATGCTCAGATCCACAATTACGGACATTATATAAGAAACAGAATTAAACAGGAACAGCAGGAAAATTCTGATTGCCTAGTAAAAGTTAAACTACCTTAAGTCCTGCTAAAACATTACACTACACTTTAGTTCCCCTTACAGCATTTATTACCAGAAAAGGACTGAAGTAATTGAAAAGGAAACACCAAAATGATGGTAGATATTAATTTCTAAGAATAGCCAAAGTATTTGTCTGGTATTGCATGTTGCAATATACAGGTAGTAAACAATTCTGATAAGCTGCGTGTAAACCTCATAAGAGTACATAACTGAAAATTAATACCTATTAACCATGAAATTTTGAACACAGTTAAGTATTTAACAGTGTTTTAATCACAATTATACCACATGCAAAGTTCTAATGGACAAAATCCTATAAAGACAGGCTACACATACACTCCAAATTCCATTTTAATCACTTTTTTTCCCTACCTTACTTTTTCTTGACTGTATTTTCCCTTGTATCCATTACTCAATTCCCCATGAAATCATGTATTTACAAAAGAACATCACTCATAGCTCATTCCCATCTGCTATTTCCAATCTCCAGAAGCCTATAGTAATGTATTTATACACACCCCTCACTTCTCCCTGCTCAAGCACTGCTTCTGCTGCACATTATTCCAAGCAACATGTTGACCTCCTTTCCCTTATTTTCCCCATACAACAGAAATTCAGCCTGGATTCTCAGGTAGGGCAGTACAAGGCGGCAGCTGTGCTTTTGCACTTCTGGCCCACTCTGCCATAGTGTAAGGCTCAACTCTTTCCACAACATAGGCCAATCGGAAATTGGGCATAGCAAAAAAACCAATTTTGTCACAGCCACTCTCCCTTGTGACTCAACCCGCCCTTTAAACAAGGGAAATAATTGTCTTTAAACAAGGGAAAGACAATTATTGCACAAGGCAAAAGGCCAGTTTTGCCAAGCTAAAATGAATGTAAAGGGGTAATTCCATTGGCTTCAGTCTAAAAATACTCTGCACAGCTCACACAGCACAGTGTGGACTTCAGCAGACAGGACTGTAGTGTTATAACTAACCATCATTTTGTAATATAATTTCCTAACTGCAACTTCAAACTTTTGGCTTTCAAGCACAGGGTTTTGAGAAAATGAAGCTAGACAGATTTAGAGTCAGTTTAAACAATTAAACTTCTACTTTCTTACTAACATTTTAAAACTTGAAAGTTTTGGAATGCTTCAAGTAGAGACCGAGATGCTGCCAAATTGTCTTAGTTTTCCTCATTTAAAGGTCAACGACCTGTTCCTATTCTGCAGGCACTTTCAACTGTTACTAGTGAACTTCTGCAGTAGTAGGAAGATGTATTATCTTGAAATAAAAATGAGTGCGAAAATACACACACATACGTATGTGTGGGCGTGTATTTATGTATATACGTGTTCTTCATTGAGCTGTAATAGGAACTCTGTGCAATTTCTATATACCACCTTAATGCTACCCGTACCAGAATCAAAGACCAAAACCCTTGAGGATTACATCAATCGAAATGTCTCACATTTTGGGAGTTTCAAAACATTTCTTTTCGTTTTATTCAAGACAGAAGACTGTTCCCAGTCAACATGAAAGAGTAAGTGCAGGTTAATTCACTTCTATCCACTATATAAATACAGTTTCAAAATCCTCCTTGCCTGAAACCCATTGTTACACCAATACTGAAAAATTCAGCCAGTAAACTGTGTGTGTAAAGCCTAATGTAAGTTAGGAGAGGTGGACGGCTGTAACCCACTTTCAAGAAAGACCATTATCAGCACCCTGAAGTAGCAACCATTGCCTTCTTGCTATTAAAAGGACAGGATGTTACATTATTAGAGTGCTAAGTTTTGTAAACCCCAGGTTAACCACAAGCACACATTAAATAAATAGTGCACAGCTTTTCAGTACCCTAGACCATCCCCACTTACAGGCCAAAGTCAGCAAACAAGGGAAAACTTGCATAAAGCACTCACAAAAGTGAGTGACAAAAGACAAAAAAAAAGGGGAAATTCTTTACTAGCTCCCTGAACCTGGAGAATTACTCATGATGATTCAGCACCTAGAAAATTCCCACAGAGTTGGAAGCATTTAGAAAAGTTACTTTAGTTAGGAGTCAAATTAGTATTTATTGTGTCTTCAACTTTTCTACAGAGTCATTGAACTCTCAGGTAATTAAGGGTGCAGACTAGTAAGAAAAACAGGACAAATTAAGATGCTTAGACTTGCATCCGAGCTTCAAAGCACAATGGGAAATTCAGACCATTCAATATCCAGAGAAGCCTATCCCATCTCATTGTATCTGGGGTAGTCTGCTTGCTCTTCACCCACATGTTGATTACAAGCAGCTCAAGCACAGCTCCTATTCCAGGACACTACTGTGTCCAGTGATTACCAGTGAGGCTGTGAGAGTACAGGGCTACTAGAAAGCCATACACACAATTGCCTGAAGGTAATGTTGCCAAGTCGCCCCAGCATGTAGCAACAGACTTGGCCGTTTCCCAGTTTAAAAACATGAGATAGACACTCAAGAGTCACAGCCAGATCCTGGATAAAACCTTGAGACCTGATGCCCCTCAACTATCCATTGTGTATTTCAATTGTTTGCTGGTCTTATCTATAGAAATATTTTCACTCACAGTCAACAGGAAGGTTTGCCAGGCCATCACTATACAAGATGGAGAGTGGTAGTTACATGCCTACAAGGTGTTCTCAATATTGCCAGCTCAGCTCTTCTCTTCTATATTGTCTTAAGAAGTTGTAGGGGTCCCTTAGACTCCATCTGGCTGTCAGCGTACAACCCTACACATCCTAAACAACCCTTATATCTTCCCCTTAACAAGCACGTTATTACATTTTGGTGTCAGGCAACCTCCATGAATAATGTGGTAACTCCAACAGCTCACTTGGCTCCATAAGGGGCCCAAAGTACAGCTAAGTAAAATATCTGCTACTGTGAGTTGTCCCAGCAGAATGGGATGTTTTACTGGCAATACATCAGTAGAGAAACGTTTACAGAATCTTTTTTCTTTCGTACAGGCAAAATAGTCTTTGGATTTTTTCCACTGTTATCAAGGATAGCTGAACAGATCTTACACTCCCGTTGATAACATTTCCATACTGTTTCCCTAAATTCACTCTCTTGCTCAAAAATGAGTTGTTCTTTGTTCTTAAGCTAGAACAAAGCTTCACAGACCAGCTTTTGCACGGCTGTAAACCGTCATTTTAAAAAACGCTTATGGTGAACCCCATACTGAAATAAATTAACCATTATTATTACTACAAGTGAGAATAACCATCAGGTGTGGTCAAAATTTTAATTATTGGACTTGGGATTTCTTTTTGTCCTTCTTTTCAACAAGCTGTAACAAGAAACAGCATCCATATGGGATTATACAGTCTCAAAACACTATATAGACATCAAAGTTCATAATACAGTGTACTACAGAAAAATTATCATTAATTTACAGACTACCAAACCATGTTAAAATGGTATATAATACGAAAAACCCACTTTATAAGGCATTGACAGAACCAGGGCTGAATTCAGAAGTACAACTGAAGGGCAACAGAGGTACTCACAGAATTAACTCTTCAACTAGGACATAAATGTATATCCTCTTTGTTCTAGTCTTGTGCAAAAATTAGCAAGAAATATACAGTAAGTGAAAACTACAGTATTTATAAGTCATATATTTGACACTGGAATTTACTATGTAAATCAAAATGGCATTTATAGGCAGCAAAAGAAGGACAAAGAATTCACACTGAACAATCAGAATTACAATGTAGGAATTGCTTTGAAAGTCTTGGTAGAAAATAATGTGTTTTGCATTGATTATTCATCTACTTCTAAAACAACATGTCATACATGTTCAACAGGGAATCAATAAACCAGAATAAATGGCTTCTATTCTACTATCAAGAGGCTTGCTTAGGAGATATAACTCCAGAGAGATCATTTTGTCTACAAGTGAAAAAATATCTCCAGGCAAATATATGATTATATCGAATCCATAATGAAAGAAGAAGACAGAAAGTTTGGGTGGAATGTTGTTCTGTTATTAAAATCTAGTACTGAGTTCATGATATTTACAGTATCAGCTACCTCGGAGGAAACTCTGGACTGTCTTCTTAGTCAATGTAAACTGGCATTTTCTGAAGAAAATACTTTCCACACATTTCCCATAAGCTTGTCCTAGTGTTTGGAGTTTTCAAAAACAAAAGAGTTACACAGGAAATTTTGGTTTCAGATTCAAGGAAAACATTTTTAAAATATAGTTATATTAGGCTTTATCCATATCTGTAGTTCTGATACCATACCTACTTGGAACTTACAATTTCAGCGCATGACAGAACTCAAACCTGCACTTTCTACTACTGGTCTGACAAAATAAATAATTAGAGATTCTTTAAACTCTTAACATGATGCATAAAAGCCTCTTTGTTTGGGAAGAGAATTATATATTAAAAGACAATCCCATGCATTTTAACAAAGGGGTTAGAGATAAATGCAATAGCAAATACTGTAATAAATTCAGTAACCTACCATCTGTTTGTGATTTACTGAGAAATATCGTACTGGCTCGTGGATGATCTGATGGGTTGAATTCCATGTTCAAATCTGGAAAAAAAGAAAGAAAAACACAAAAATATTTATGATTTCCAATGGCATACACAGATTTTCTCATTCTTTTTAATAAGACCAAATTTACATACGTAGGCAGCTGTTGTAAAACAAAACATATCTTGAAGCCAACTTTTTAATCCTTCGTCACACAAGTGGTTCTTTTTGGCATGCAAATCATTTGCATCAACACAGCTTTGGGATTAGACTTCAATTCTAAGGGCTGCTTTTGCATTAAAAGAGACAAAGCAGCTTGAGAAGTTTGCACACAAGAAGTCAGGAATTATCCATTTACTGTCAGGTTCTTCCCACCATGCCCCAAAGCCATTGCTAAGCACAGGAACGCAGCTTGTTATATATAATTATAGAAGAATTAAGTATCACAAAACAAATATGCAACCCTCTGTAGATATACAGGTTTCTAAGATTAGATGTGATTAAAATAAATAGTTATTGCAGCTGAATGTTAAAAAAGTCCAGGCCACAGTGTTTCAAATGGTCAAGATTATAAAAACTTGGAACTTTCCTCATAGTTCACAAATGAACATACTCCTTGCTGTAACAACTTCCAAAAAAAAAACCCAAACCAACAAACCAGTTCTAAAAAACATTTACCAGGTTAAAGATTCAAATCTATCACACTTTATAGAAACTTCTATGAATATTTTCCCTATTGAGGTCAAAATCATTGAATTTACTTGTTCCCAAATTCCACACCACTACCAGTTTGTCAAAACTTACATGCCTGCATCCACTTGAAAGCATGCTACTAAAAACAGCACATCATTTTCGCATTTTCTTGCTCTCCCAGTGTGGCTATCTCAACATTAGTTCTCTTACACTCTCTTGCATTTGATGCAAAATAAATTCTCTTGCAGTTGATACAAGCATTTATATGAGACTGCATACAAGCACTGATATGTTTACCTTCTGTGATTATCCCAGGTTTTCTACATTTCTCTCACTCCCCTTTCACATCTCTATAAAAGCTCAGCAAAACTGTAAATTAAGCCTCAGGTTTTATGAAAACAAAAAGTAAGTCTTTCTGCTCAGGGGTCAAGGTCTTCTGCCTACAGCTTTCCCTGTTCCTTCACTATCCATCACCATACTCTCTTCTCCTTTTCCCTTTTATTTACCAATTTATGACGTCTTCCACTTTCCTGCTTTTTTTTCTCCTGATCAAATACCTCTCTACAAACACACTTTGTATTTTCCCCCTTATGCTCTCTTGGTTTCCTTTTCATCTGCCTGCATTCTGCAACCCATGAGATGAGCAGCCTGACATGCTGCTGCTACCTGGATGTAACTTCCGGAATAAACAAGATCTTCTTACAAAGAACAACCCAGAAACACAGAAGAGCAATTATTCAGTTGGAAAGGGAGCTTCCTATTACTCTTATCAAAGCCACAAAGGAAAAGAAATCTAAGAATTTCAAGGAAAAGTAATTCTGATCCTCCCAGAAACCATGGTTTGCAGCCAAGGTTGAAGAAGATTCTAGGAATATCATTTTAATACTAGGAGTTCTGACTTGAAAGCACTGTGAAGAAGAAAGAATGTTTTCCTGGTACTTTCTGCATCTTATTTGGCTATAGAGAATAAAAAAATCATGAAATATATAGTGCTGGTAAAGATTGTTTTCCATTTCAAGATAATTTTTCCATTAAGTTGAATTTAACATGCAATTCATTAAGTAATCAGCATTTTTAAATGGCAAAATGCATTGTCTTTTATCATCCTCTTTATCTTCTATCAAACAGCACAACACATTACCAGAAACAAAAAATGCCCTTTTTGGTTTTTTTTAACCACTACAGATTATTTTTCTACAAATCTTTTGAGGTACAGCAATGCAAATTCAGTCATCAAAACAGGCCCAGCAACATGAAGCTGAACTCAGCTTACAAAACACTGCCCCTAAACAAGAGAAATGTTCCTTCAGGCCTAGAAAATTGTCTGCTCAGAGAGTTGTAACAACCTGGTACAGGCTTACAGCCTGCTTGCAGGGCTGAAAAGAAAAGAAAACCGATTTCCACATCTTGCAGTCAAGTTGCAACTATTTACGATTCCTGTGTTATAAAAGGCTATTATGCAAAAGCAGTAAACCAACAGAGGACTTAAAGTCTTTCTGGAAAAAAAGCAAGAACTACCTAAAAGCACTGCCTCTTGGATAAGCTGTTATTCTTCTGACAGAAGCTGAAAGGCCAGCAAAACCCAATCTCGGCAGCTGCCGAAGCCAGACCAGGCATTTTGAACCATCTTGGGAGAGGCAGCTACCCACTGACAGTCAGTGACCACAGCTCCCTTCCTGTGCTGAACCCCACAAAGCACTACGTGTCTGTTTTCCACATCCCATCTCTCACATCAACCCCAGCAACAGCAGCCATCAAACACATCCCTCTTTCTCAAATTGCCTGGACACAAATCAGAGGGTATGGGCTGTGGCAAAGTCCACTAGGGCAGGTTACCCAGTGTGAGGTGGCTAGCAGAAGAAAAGTGCTGCTGAGAGAGGCTGGCTCCCCCCCCTCCCTTTGAGGAACAGCATAAGCCTTGTGGACTTGCAGGCAGAAGAAAGCACTGACTGCTCGCTGTACCTGCAACTCAATCACTCCCAGCTACTCCAGGTAAAAGAATTAGGCAAATCCAATTATCCCACAGGCTACCTGTGGGACCATATGACTCCAGGCCTCCACTGCTGGCATACAGAAGCAGTATGGATGAAACTACACAACACACAAATAAGATTTCTGTCTCTGGTTGATCTCAAATGTCTTAATTTATTGTACAACTTGAAGACAAATGCCTTTTTGAATATGGAAAAAAATTCTCACAAATCTGTCACTAGAAACCATGTTACAGAACAAAGAGATCACAAATATCTGAAACTAGTAACTCATCACCAAAGGGCATTCTCCATCAAAAGGTAACCTCCATCCTAAAGAAAATAATATATTCATACTGCTTTAATGTTACCAGTAGTTCCTTCGAGCATTTTAAAAGTATCATGAAAACCAATCATAATATGAAAGTTTTACCCATTTGGGAATGGAATATTCAAAGATTAAGAGAGATTTAAACACAGAAAAGCAACATCTGCTATTAAAGAGAAAGGAAAATGAGATCCAGAATTTCAGTTACTGCAATCTGCACAAAAATTTTCTCCATTGCTAGCAGTCTGCTCTATGACTCATCACAGCATTACAAAGGACAGGTTTAAAGTGGCTACTTCTTCCAGCAGTTACCCTGCACTCCAAAATTAGCTTTTAAGAAAAAGTCACCGTCTCACAGACAGTCCGAATCAAAGATCTTTCACTGCAGATGTTCCTGCCAGTTAAATAAATGTGGAATGTTTTCCTACAGATTTTCATAGTTCAAAGATCATGTTTTCTTTTTTCATTACTAAAGGGCTGTTGAGTTTGCAAACTGTAACTCCCATCCTGTAAACACCTAAATGCTACGATACACCTTGAAAATCTCAGGGGTTTCACTTTCTCAGGATTACAAACCAAAGGTGTGTGCCTATAAACACATGTATACATACACATGCGCATATCTATACAGATGAATTTAAACCTAATTTTTGGTTAGGCAAAGGGAAGTCAGAAGTAGATTTTGCATATAACTTAATTTGGTACATAACTGTGCTGAAGTTTAAGTAGTTTAAGACAACCACCAGAAGGCCACAATGAGGTTCACCATGTACAATGCGAGAACTTAGCTTCTAATGCCACAGTAACTGTATTCAAATATAGACATAAAAAGAAATGAACAGTAGAACAATTCAGCTTCAGATCTGGGGTGAAACTCAGACAAGATTTTAAATCTCAAAACAATATCTTAAAAAGCATTACTGAAACCAAAACCACTGAAATAGCTTCAGTATGGATTTTTTAGTAGGATAAGAATAAAGTTCAGATGAGTGTAGAGGAGAACTACTAGAATGACTGAAGGACTGCAGAAAATGCCTTCAAATGATAGTCTGAGTTCAAACCATTTAGCTATGAGAAAGGTAAACTAGGAGGTGCCTGCAGTTCACTTGCTCCTTCACAGGGGAAGAATAAGTACTAAAAGCCCTCTCTAATCTAGCACACAACATAACAAAACCAGTGGAAAATGAAAGCAGAAAGATCTTAATTATGAACTCTGTGTGTGCGGGTGGGCGTGTGTGTGTGTGTGTGTGTGTGTGTGCGCGCAAGGGAGGATAATTAGTCACTGAAGCTCAACACAACAAGGCACATGCACTCAACTTTTTGCGATGTTTTCCCCTTCAAGAAGGTTGCTTCAGCCAAACATCTTTAGGCTTTAGTCCAGCATGAGTATTTAGGCTCAATTTAATAATAACTACATGCAAGTTACTGTCTTATGATTCATATGCAGGTCAGATCAGATGATCCCAGTGGGCTCTAGCCTAAGTTCTATAAAATCTTCAGAAATAGCAATATTTAAATTATTAAGCACGAAACCTCAGCAAATTCCAGCGGCACATCTGTAAACTTTCTAAAACTGCACCAAACTCTGCTGCAATTCTTCAGAACAAGCTGTATTTTCAGACTTGTGGTCAGAATATGTTAGGCAGGATAAAACCAGAAAGGATGAGGCTAAATGTTTCATGGCAAAATTTTAACAGAGAAAAACAACTGTTTCTCCAACTCACGAGTCTACTGAGATAGAAACAGACACCACGAGAGGATGAGGGATGGGTGCTGTAGCAACTAATTTCTGAGCAACATGCATCAAAGCTTCTGCTGTGACACAAACAGGAAAACCAACACAGTTGCTGCTTTTGTAACAGTGCACGTGGGCTGCAGCACAGGGAGCAGGTCTGAAAATGTGTTTATGAGAAAAATGTTATTTCCTTCCTTCTGAACAATGAAAGTTGGGTAAGTTTGCACCGCCAAAGCTCTGATGCCGATTCACTAACGGACTAAAGTCTGAACTAAGTAAACTCTTATTTTAGGCATCTCTGAAATAATCTGGTGGAATTACTTTCCTTCCTTCCCTGCACCCCTGGGACCATAGGCTATCTATCACTGCCACTGCGTAACCACCACTATCATTAAGGAAAGAGATAGCTTCACTTGTGTTTCATTATTTAAAGGGTGGCTACAAAGAAGATGGAGACTCCCTTCTTACAAGGAGTCACATGGAAAAGACAAGGGGTAACAGGTACAAGTTATTCCTGGGCAGATTTTGATCGAACACAAGAAGAAAATTGTTTATACTGAGAACAATCAGCCACTGGAATAATCTTCTCAGGGACATGGTGGATTCCCCAATGTTTGACACTTAAGATTCAGCTGGAGAGGGCGCTGGGGCATCTAGTCTAGGTTACGCTTCGCCTAGAAAGGTTGGACCAGATGATCCTTGAGGTCTCTTCCAACCTGGTATTCTATGATTCTGTGATCAGTTTAATGAGGTATCACATAGAATCATAGAATGGTTAGGGTTGGAAAGGACCTTAAGATCATCAAGTTCCAACCCCCCTGCCGTGGGTAGGGACACCTTACGCTAAATCATATCACCCAAGGCCTCGTCCAACCTGGTCTTGAACACTGCCAGGGATGGAACATTCACAACCTCCCTGGGCAACCCATTCCAGTGCCTCACCACCCGAACAGGAAAGAATTCTCTTCTTATATCCAACCGAAACTTCCCCTGTTTTAAGTTTTAACCCGTTACCCCTTGTCCTGTCACTACAGTCTCTAATGAAGAGTCCCTCTCCAGCATCCCTATAGGCCCCCTTCAGATACTGGAAGGCTGCTATGAGGTCTCCACGCAGCCTTCTCTTCTCCAGGCTGAACAGCCCCAGCTTTCTCTTCATATGGGAGATGCTCCAGTCCCCTGATCATCCTCGTGGACCTCCACTGGACTTGTTCCAACAGTTCCATGTCCTTTTTATGTTGAGGACACCAGAACTGCACACAATACTCCAGGTGAGGTCTCACAAGAGCAGAGTAGAGGGGCAGGATCACTTCCTTCGACCTGCTGGTCACACTCCTTTTGATGCAGCCCAGGATACGGTTGGCTTTCTGGGCTGCGAGCGCACACTGCCAGCTCATGTTCATTTTCTCATTGACCAACACCCCCAAGTCCTTCTCTGCAGGGCTGCTCTGAATCTCTTCTCTGCCCAACCTGTAGCTGTGCCTGGGATTGCTCTGACCCAGGTGTAGGACCTTGCACTTGTTATGGTTAAACCTCATGAGGCTGGCATCAGCCCACCTCACAAGTGTGGTGAGGTCCCTCTGGATGGCATTCCTTTCCTCCAGCGTTATCAACCGAACCACACAGCTTGGTGTCATCAGCAAACTTGCTGAGGGCACACTCAATCCCACTGTCCGTGTCAGCGACAAAGATGCTGAACAAGACCGGTCCCAACACCGATCCCTGAGGGACACCACTCGTTACTGGTCTCCAGCCGGACATTGAGCCATCGACCACAACTCTTTGCATGGGGCCATCCAGCCAGTTCTTTATCCACCGAGTGGTCCATCCATCAAATTGATGTCGCTCCAATTTAGAGACAAGGATGTCATGTGGGACAGTGTCGAACACTTTACACAAGTCCATGTAGATGACATCAACTGCTTTACCCCTGTCCATCACGTGCCTTTTTAGTCATTTAAAGGGAATTCACGTAAGAACAGACTTGTCCAGGGCATGCCACAGGGGAAACTGCAACTGACCAGGCACTACACAAATCACTTAACTGCTTTATCATTTTTTCTCCACCCACAGCTTGACATTACAGAGCGACTGCCTGGTATGGCCTGGTGGGTGTAAGACAACAAAAACACCACATAGGTGCTTATCAAGGAATTAAAAGAATTCAAGCAACAAGCAGTGATTAAGCCCTACACCCTTCCATGAAGCATGTTGAAAGGTAAGAGAAAACAATTGCCTGGAAAGCAGAAGGAAAGGGAAGCACAGGTGACCCAAGGGAACGGAAGGGCTTTCAGGGAGATGCTAAAGAGCAGGGCTTTGAGTAGGCTCTGATGCAGCTGCAGAATAGCACAGCTGTGCCTCCTTCTCCTAGGCCACCTCCATGGTACCAGTAGGACCTGAAATGTTACTTCTCCTGCTGGCAGAAAGAATGAAGTTAATTGCTCCAGCTTCCAGTGTACCTCACGCCTTTCCACTTCCCTTTTACTCTGGTGAGTTGCTCCCCTCTATTAACAGCAATTAGCCATTTCAATGTACAGTAACAAAATTTTTCCCTTAAACACTATTATGTTGTGATAATTTCCTCAGGAGCTGGTAAGAGTTAAATGGACACCTCAGCTAAGAGAATCTCCCTCATCTGTCTCTAGTTAAATGAAGAAAAAAACCAAAGATTAAAAGAACAGAGAGCAAAGAAACAAGACTGAAGAAAGCAATCTCTCACAATTATTATCCATTTTCTTAGACTTTATTTTACATGATCATAATTTATGCAAAGGAGCCATGATACAATCCTACATTTGGAAAACCATAACACTAAATCTAGTACTAAAGTTTCCATTTGAGACTTCTGTACATTAATGTCCCTAAAACATGGGATGTGCCAAGCACTGGGACTAAAATAATTCACTGGGATGAATAAATAAATAAGGCACTGGGATACTTTCTGTTCAGAAGTTTTTATAGCTTTCAAGCCAAAATAAAGACTGAATTGTATAGGCTGACTCCACTGAGTAATAACTGCGTCTGCTTTTACACTAAAGCTTCCAAGATGCGAGATCCACTACCAGAAGTTTCAGATTATGCCATTTAAACATCACACAATCACAGCATGAAGATTTATCAGTGTCAGACCACAAGATGTTTCTGTACCTTTTTACAGTAATTCATGTCTAGTGCGAGCAGCAGCTAACCTACCCCTAATGAAAATGTCTCTCAGCTGTGTTACTGCCTGCTGTATTCTTGTAAGAATGAATGTTAATGATAATGTTCCAGTAAACTTTAACAGTGATTATGAAAAGAAACGAAAGTTGGAAATTGGAAGGTTTTCAAGAGGCAATTGGCTGGAAGGGTAAACTCGTTCAGGTTTGGCTAGGTCGCTGGAAAAACTTGGATGTGATCTTTGCTACCCTGGAGCTACAGTATTCTCTGAGTACCATTCCAAGCAAAGGACAGGCATGACATTTCTCAGCAAGCTCCAATTACATGGTGACTCCATTCCAGGCTCTGCTCTGATCATGGCCTTTGAGGGAGACAGAGACAGTTCATCAATAAAAGGAGCCCTCTGTGGCAAATAATGCTTGTTTCTGTACGGTTTTTCCTGACCAGTCAGACAAGTTACAACACGAAGCAGTTCTCATGGACACAGCTGTATTTATTTTCTCTTCTAGAAGGAAAAAATCACATCTATAACTCTTTTCAGAACAAGGTTTGTATCCAGGAATTTTAGTTCTGTATCATTTCTCAAGATTTGTATTCCCTTTCACAGGAGTCTTTCCCAACTAACTAGAAACATCTCGAGAGCAAATTAAATCATTTGACATTACGTGACATGTAAGCCTCTTTAACATCCCCTTAAGTTTAGAAAAGATACCAATTAATAAACCTTTTCCATCTCAAATACATCTCACAAATGTCTTTCAGGTGTTTCAGTACTGCATTTATTCATTTTTGCTTTAACTGAAACCAAGATGAAGTTTAAAAGTTTTAGTGATATAAAAGATAACAGAAGTTAAGAAAACAAAAAAAATGCATCACCTATCCACTCACACCACCACATCGCTTCTGACTCCTTGGCATCAAGTAGGATGCAGGTTTTAGCCCAGCAGATTGAGGTGGCCAGCAGAAGACCAAGCAGACACTGCAGCCTCCCTCCCTCAGAGGGGAGGCTCGTCTGGATGAACACAGTGTCAGGGAAACAAAGCTGAAGCCAAGTGCAGCTGGCCTAAAGCTGCTTACCAAAAGGCAAGGAAATGCATGTGATGTTTCAGTTCTGCTGCTGGAATATAAAGATGGGGCAAGGCTTGCCATCATATTTTCAGAAGCATGGTCTGCTCTGAATATTGTAAGTAATAGAAACAATAATATGAAATCATTCCCACAAAATGGTTTTTTTTTCAGTAATCATACGTGATATGGCTGCCCTCAAGAAATGCAAGATAAAGATGGGAACTACAGTGCATACATAAAAAGCGTGTATCTTGCTTTGCACTTCTACACTTTGCTGTGCATCCCCCATCATTGCTCATTTTCTCACTAATGACCTTTCCATTTTGTTACTAAACACCACTCTTTGGCACTTGAGAACACGGTACTCAAGTTTCCCAGTTCCACCTTCTCTCCTAATAGCCTTCCTCCATTCAATGACACCGAGCCAGCCAACACACGCTAGCTGTGATCGTATCGGCATGCATCCCTTTAGAAACACCTCTCCATTCCAAGTGCATTTCTACATAAGGCAGCAGAATGTTCCCCCCTGGACTGCCTCATCATCTCTTTCCAGTGGGGCTTATGAACACCCTACTACTGCCTCCTTTTGTCAATGTGCGCCACTTAAGGCATGTGTAGCAACAAAAGGAACAAAGCCACTGTCCTATTAACCTCAAAATGAAATTCTGCATTTCTCTAATGCCTCAGTGACACTGAGCACCACAAATGCTTTTTCCCTAATGCATTTTTACTTCACCTATACACCCCTTTAAAATTAATTTACTCTGCCCTATTAGATCTGAAGGTAGATACAATGGAATATAAACAGCTGTGAAAGAGTTTAAAATAAAATTATTAATAACTAAATAAAATCTTATTTTTCTTCCCATAAATATATAAAAAATACATTATGATTCACTTACAACTCATTACGATAATCATTTAGTATGATGCATGTAACATCTTTTAGAGATTTATAAACACAGTACCATTACAGACATAAACAAATGACACCAGCTGTTGCCATACCACATTATTTTGCTTGTCACTTCAAAACAATCAAACAGTACTACTATGCTCTCCACCAAAGAGGCATCAAGCCATCAATGCCCCAGATGAAGCCTGCTGTGATCTCGGGCACACCTGCCACAGATTTAACCCAGAGGTTAGCAGCTGGCAGGGAATTACCTATCACTAAGTCAAACACACACTAGTCAGCAGAAGTGTTGGGTTAACCTCCAGCAAAGTTAACCAGTTTTACTGGAAGACACAGATCAATACCAAGTCAGCAGCATAATCATCATCATTTCACAGCTGAGTTGACATTATAAATCTGAATCTTCGATTGAAGCATTACCTGCAGCTTTGCACCAAGGTGCATGCATTTCCTCATTCCTCAAAACACAAGCATTATTGCCATGTGGATCGGTATGCAATGGAATGACCTTAAGGATCTTATGTTCTGCAAAGCACAGCACAAGAGCTTGAGCTGGAGCTCAATTCTTCATCTATAAAAAAGTAACTTCATAATGGTGACTGAAGTTATGAGGAGCCCTTATATCAACACAGCAGAGCAGGACAGGCGTACCCTTCCTCATTCCCTTGCAGAAATGACTTTAATAAATGCCAGTGAAAATGGCATTTTTCCAGGATCTCTTATTTTTCCTTTTGCTTCCTTACAGATCTGCGTGACCTAAAGTAGGCAGGTAATTTGTGAAATATAAACAGAAAAAACCCCTATCCTGCTTTCTCAGAAAATCTTGTGTATTATAGAACACTTGTAAGGATACATCTGTAACTTCAAGGGCTTTTTTTAATATACAAAACCACAATTTGCAATCATTTTTGAGGAACACCACAGGATACTTGGTAAACTACAATGATAGGCTTTCAATTTTTCCCCTGCAGATTTGCATTCACATGGCAACCAAATTACCATGCTACCAAGACACAGTGTTAAATCAGGACTAAATGCAGCTTGCCACCTAAAACTGAAAAGCAACTGACATTAAATTAAAAGCCTCTCTCATCACTGCACTCTCACATTTGTGAATGTATGCAAAAGCCCATAAACACATCCAGTTAAAATGCATGTGCATGCATATACACATAACTGAGCCACTGAACACTTCCACTACTGAGTTGTAGAGCTGTCCCTAAGCCCAGGAGGCTCAGCCTCCTTATAGTCATACGGCACAACACATCCAATAGCTAGCAAACCATATACCCACTTCAGAGGCAGCCATGTAATTCTTGCCCATACTCCAGACAGCATAGCTTTTAAAACCCCATTACCTTGCAGGTCTTTCATCTGGCATCAAAAAAACCCCTTAACTCACACTCATATATCCTATATACCAGGCAAAGAAAAAGGAGCAATAAAGGATAAAAGGATACATTAAACTCTGAAGAAACCAATTGCAGATCTTTAATTGCCAGTTATTCTCAGTCTTTGATTGAGTTCCTTAACTGACACTTGTTCTCAGAGTCAGCTCAGACTCATTAAGTGCTGATCTTGGAGAAGCACCTTCTAGCATCTGAGTATGCTGCAAAATTGTCACTACAGGAGACACCATTTCCAGAGTGATAAAAAGCAGGATACTGGTATCTTATTTGCTGTGAATTTATAATGATCTAAAATACTGTCATCCATCTTCATTGTCATTTACTGTATTAATCTGAATATGTGATTAGCTCTAAAAAGCCACAGAAAAGTCTGAAATTTACTTCTGAATCAAAATCATACACAAACTCATCCCAAAGATGGACTTATTCCCAAAATTACATTGGCTCAGTGCCCAGGATAAGTAACATTCAGTCCCAGAGCAGTAATTAGTTTCAGATCCAGTATCTTGCAACACTCTAGCTCTTAATGTGTGCTCTGGGCAACTGAAAAAGGGATAAAAGCAACTTCCTATTTATTTTCCCAATCATGTATACACAGCAACCACATGTAATACTGAAATCTTGAGGCTAACCTGATCAGCCACAAGTCATGCAGACATTCTAAATCCAGGCAGATATCAAATGAAACCCAGAAAAGGAATACCTGCACTATTGGTAAGAACGGGGAAGGTCGAAAGGTGTCACAGAGAACACGTGCAAGGTTACATTATGTAGAGTACAGCCAAAAAAGTTAAAGGGGGTGCTGGTAATTCCATTACAGATGAGGAACTGAGGGAAAGGAATAAAGTCAAGGCATTATAAAAATTACAGTGCCATTTTGCACTTACTCCATAGCTCTCCAGATCAGACTCCAAGCCTCACTCAAGACAGGCAGAAAAAGAAGAGCATATACTTAGGGGTCACAATGGCATTATGTGGTGGTTATTTATTAAGCAGCAGTATCTTATTTCCAGATTATGGGAGTTGTTCCACGTACCAAGGCTATTGGAAAGCTACATGTAAATGTCAGACCATATGTAACGTAACATTTTTGGACAAACACTTCATATTATTGCCTGGAAAATGCTAATTTAACTAGCCACATTCAATTCTTTGAGCATTTACTTCACATTAAATATCTCAACACAATACTGTTTTCAGAGTTGCTATGACAAAAGATAATCAGAAAAAACAATGGATTAAACCAGAAAAGATAATACCTAAGGCAGCATGCTAATCAGGATGATTTCATCTAGTCTCCTTCAAGACAATGTACTGAAGGAATCTACTGACAGGGAAGAATAACCACATCACAAGCAATTTGTACTCTTGTCAGCAATGCATTTAATCACACCATAGATTAAATGTTTAAGCAATTGCTAAGCAGACATGGAATTTTCCAATCTGAAGGCCCAGGTCAAATCTGCTAACAAAAAGAATTAAATACCATGAGTCATTTCACTCAGGACCACATCTCCTCACTTCAAATCTCACCAGAGATTTTTTCATTAAAACACAACAGATAGTTGACACTGCAGCACAAGTTTTACTGGCAAGTGGTGTAGGCATAGAAGTAGATATCCAATCAAACCCTAACTGCCCTTTCAAAGCAGGAAAAACCCCACCTGAAGCCAAACAACAATTTCATACATTCAGGAATCACCACATAAGATGAACATGTGGTATCTACCTGAAGGTCCTACTCTTACGAAGAACCTATTTTTAACAATAGTGATATTTAAAGTACATACATACACAGAGGGAAAGTTGAGCAGGCTTTCTGTAGTGGGACACTATGTCTCTCAGATTTTCTGAATCACAGAATCATAAATTGTAGAATGGTTTGGGTTGGAAAGGACCTTAAGCTCATCTGCCAAGGGCAGGGGGGCCACTTTCCACTAAACCAGGTTGCTCAAACCACTGTACAACCTGGCCTTGAACACTGCTAGCGATGGGGCAGCCACAGCTTCTCTGGGCAACCTGTGCCAGCACCTCACCACCCTCACAGTGAAGAACTTCCTCCTTCATACCTTATCCAAATCTCCCCTCTATCAGTTTAAAGCCATTCCTCCTTGTTTTATCACTACATACCCTTGTAAAAAGCCCTTCTTCAGACTTCTTGTAAGCCACCTTTAGCTTTGGGAAGTCTGCTGTAAGGTCCCCCCAGAGCTGCCTTTTTTTCAGGCTGAACAACCCCAACTCTCTCAGCCTGAAGTCCCTTAAAGGAATAATAAACATTTACATAAGAGGGATCTGAAAGATATAACCTACCTGGCCTTCCAAAAGTTTTAACAAGGTCACCTGCTTCTGAAACTAAGCAGATACTCAGTGCTCAGAAAGGCCAGACACAAGCTGCTTAAAATATGGATAACGAAGCACAGGATGAAATTACCACTTTTCAACAACTGTTCTCTGCTGGTTTTCAACACATTCAAAACCATAAGGTTAATTTAATAAGAAGGCAAAGTCTGCAGATGACAGGACTTCACAGCAAACTACCATCAGCTATGAAGAATGTCCTAGTTACTGGTCAATAAAATGGCAGATGTAGATAAATGCAAAAAACCTGGGGGACCTAGGAAAAAAAATAATCTAAATTAATCTTCAAAATTATGAGCTTTGAATATTCCTACTCAGGAAATATGTCGTAGAAACTGGGAACAAATGCAACTAGCACAGACAGACTCAAACCACACAAGAGGAGGTGGCCCTTCTGCAACATTAACACTGAGGAACTACTTTTTACCCAACACTGAAGTTTCCACAGCTTCAAAGAGTTCAAAAGGGATTAGACAGGTTCCCGGAAGACAAACTCATGAAGAATTGCAAACTACATAGTAACAGCTCAGGAAGTTCCCAATGTGCAATTGTGGGGCAACCAGGCATTCTGAAGAAGTATTTATGTTTCTCTGCTTCATACTCTGGCATCAGCTCCTGCAGGAGACAAGACAGAGGGCTGGTAAAACCAACACTATTCATATCTGTTACATTGTAATCTGATTAATTAGAAAAATGAACAGTTTAAATTAAACCAAATAAATCCTTTATATTGAGACCTACTGAAATATCTGAATTAACTAAACCCAAAGCAGAGAATTTACTAGATCAGTATGCTTTCTAAGCAAGAAGAAAGCCTGTCATTGCCTAGCAGTTTAACATTAACTAACTTTCCTCCACTGCTATAGTTTTGTCAACTTTCTAGCATCACATTTATTGCAGCATATGGACTTTCATCCTCAGAGAGCACGGACCAGACATGCATTTGTCTTTGTGGTACATGATGTTCTGGCAAGCAGTGGGAAAGGAAGGTACTGCATGCCTTGCGCACTGACCACAGGAACCAGGGTACAGACGAGTCAGAATTGAAATGAGTCCAAACCAAATTTTCAGTAAGGGCCCAATTATTCATCTCCTACCAGCCATGCTACCCCTCCAGTTAACTCTCAGGTCAGGGGACTGCCATGTTGCAGTTTTTCTGGTTGAAATAATGGTCACGTCCCATCTAATACTATATACGTGTCACTCCACTGCAAATAGCCTAAGGATCTGGACCAATCCAGGAAGAACTGGTCATTAACCTTCTTCTTCCTACTTGTATATAACTAGACTGAAGCCATATATTAAGAACCATGCATCTTTGATTTGTAAAACAATGACTAGAGTTACTAGCTCTGAAGGAACTGTACTTTTGGGTAGAGAGGAACAGAAGCTTTAGGTTTTGGGTTTGGTGTTTTGAGTTGTGGTCTTCCACATGCCTCTGAAAATGGATTAAATACAGAAGATTTTGCAGACCCTTACTATCTGTGAAAGGAGCGCAAGAGGCATTTCAGCTATTATCTGGGTTGCTTTGCTTACTGTGGTCCCCACATTTTTCAGTGGCCAGCTGCTTTAGGTATATGGAACAGCATAAGAAACAGAGCATGAAATAAAGCAAAGAAGATGAACATAAAGTCAGAAATGGGAAGAAAATGAGGTACTATACTTGACAGGCAATACTGTATAATGAACAGGGAAAAGAAAGACCGCACTACAAACTATATCTAAATATTTAAAATGCTAAAGCATACTCGGAAAAAGGCAGGAGACAACCAGACCATGGGATGGAAAAGATATGGCTCATAAGTTAAAGTCTAATAGCTTTTGCTGAACGCTTCTGATATTTATTAAACACGCTATTCAACACACAGCTTGTAACACATTTATACAACAAAGCGAGGTTTTGAATAAGCCCTGGCTGTAAGAAGGGACTGGATCCCGACTCCCCCAAAGTGCCCAAGCCAGGCTGCTTGCTACACCTGAAGTGCACCACTGCCCAGGGAGAGCCAGAGAAACTTTCAACACTTCAGTAAATGCAGATCAAAAGTGCCACTGCTTTTTATACACCCCAAGACTTTGGTGGGATTGGGTTTTGTCAGTATTTTTCAAAATACCACAAGTTCACATTTCTAAAAATTAACAGGTTTTGGATGGAGAGAAATGTTCAATTGTAGCATTTTCATTGCATCACACACTTTACAAATCATGACCATTGCCAGCTAGACAGACAAATAACAAATGGAATATAACAAAGCAAATAAAAATGGTGATGTTTAAATGTTCCCTCATTGCCTTACAGATCTTCAAAAATGTGTGAAGGTACCATTTTGTTTCATGATTTCAAGACCCAACTGGCCTCTGACCACCTGCCAAAAGGGAACAGTCTCTTTGCCTGAGCCTCATTCACATCCCAGTTGTGCAGAAAAATCATTTGACTGACCAGTTGCACCTACTGCTGCTGATCAGTTTGGAGCCAATCTGTATTTCATTCCCACTACCCCCTGCACAAACTCCTGCTACTTTTGCTGTAATAATGCTGCAGAATTTGGCAGCTCATAGCCTCCTTTTATATAAGGGGAAGAATTAATTTCACTTTGCTGTTTGTACTTTGTCCTAGAGACATGGAACACACAGAGGATTTGATTATATAATCTGCAGATATGTGGGAGGGATTTGGAGGCTTGCCTGAAAACCTGCCACTTCTTACACATTTGAAAGCTCAACAACATCTTTTTCCGAAGTACACATCCATGTAGCTGAAATCCCAATTGAGTTCCTCTGCTCTTGTATCACCAAAGTCATTACCAAAAACCCAAAAGCCACACAGGCAAGAGGGTAAATTAAAAAAAAAATAAAAATAAAAGCACACAGGAGGTCTATTCAATAACTTGGGCTTCCTCCTGTTGTAAATGAGGAAAGCTCCAAAGAAACTGGTGAATTTACACCCATTTATACTATCTGATAACTTCAGTGGTTTCAGTCCAAATACCAGCGGATCAGTCACTGTAAAATACAGCTACCAGAACTGACATTGACATCACTGTTGTTGGCAGCTTTTTCTGAGAACCTGTGGACTGGCTGAACCTTAGCCTTTTTTCAATAAGCACTCAGGCACGTAACACATCAGCAGTTCCAGTGACAGCAGTGTCACTTCCCATTTCTTTTGTCTATCATTTTTCAATGTGCCTTGGTCTTAAGGCAACTGGAAGTCTCCCAGGTATCGATGAAGTCATTTTGTCTTCATTACCAGCAATAGGCTAAGATTTTCAAAAATACCACAGAAAAGAAGTTTTAAAATTCACTTTGCAATGTTAAGGAAAGTTCCAATTATTCTATTTGAAGCCTTGCAGAACTGCAAAATGGTGCAGAAGACAGACAAGGTTTAAGTTGACATATTTTTACAGCACAAGCAAGTCCTAGCAAGGTGAAGCTAGCTGAAAGGTATCAGCCTTTGAAAAAACATTAGCATCAGTTTTGTTTTCTCTTTTTCAACCTTCAAAACTTGATGCTGTCTCCAATCTGCCTGACTTCAGAAGCAGTAAATGATTTGTCCTCAATACAATAATATCTTTACACTGAAAATCAGTTTATGAGTGCTTTTAATTTTGATGGGTTTATCTTACATTTCTTCTTTGAGAAATACAGACGAAACTCCCATAAATGGACACTAATTTGCTCCCATGTAAGTGGAAAACAGCTAATCTATTCCTGGAGTCTTTTTAAGATCTTAGTCACTTTTACCAATGCTGACAAGAGATGCCCAAAATTAGTTTATAATCAACTTTCATATCAACCTTTTATATTAACCAAATATGGAAACATATTCTGCAAATACACAGCACTCCATTTCTTCAAAATACCAATATGACTGAATAAACAGAAGCAATTTTTGAGACACCCATCTCAAAGGTTTGCCACGGGCCGCAGGCCTTGGCTTTGGGAACATACGTTGCATTCCTTCGCACCCATAAGCCATGAGCTACTGGTATTTCTGGCGTTGTCTTTTCTTCAGCATGTTAAGGAGATAAGGAGAAGGTTGGCATTACAGCTGAGGCAAAAGGTTGGGACTCCTGAGATTCAGGTTAAGTATTCGAGTGCCACAAGCTTACTGTGGAATTGCATGAATCATTCTCCTAGATTCTTAACCTTGGTGTATTGACTCACTGACACTTTTAAACCTTTTGGAAGGATGATTGTTTCTTGCTGTAAGTATGCCACTCAGCACCTCATGGCTCATACAGCAGTCTGTCAGAGACTGTCTGCACTAAAGCAACACGAATTAATTTCAAATCAGTAGCTATGTGTGATTCAGGGGAAGAATTTACACAGAGCTTATGAAAACTTTCACATTTTAAAGAAGCTGCTACTAAGAAAGCTGCAGTCTCTTGGAGCGCCTTAGTCTATCCTTTCTGAAGAGGACCCTAGCAGGTGCTCACTAAATTAAGACAACTGAAAGATCTGTTCTTAAACCAAGTATTTGAAAGATTAATAACAACGGCTGAAAAAAAAGCTACTTTTCTTAGCTAAGAAAATGAGTCAGGGGACTGGAATATACCAAAGAAGGCAGGCGGACAGTGCTGACACAGGCAGGCTTTGGACAGGTTGGCAGGGAGAAGAGTTGAACATGGGTGCTCTTGCAAAAGAGACATGGATCTTGCTCTTGAGCCCAGACTGTTCCAGAAGAGGAAACAGCAGAGTGCATATGATTTGCCTAATCTTTGTGTATTTTATACTACTAAGTAACTAGCAATGATGTCCTAAAATTCCTCATAGGGTAACACATAACACAAACCTGTACATGCAGTGAATACCTCAGAAAGCAATACGGACTGACATCTGCAACACTCTAGTGTTTAAGCCCCAAATACCTTGGAAGTTAGCACAGATCTGAGAGCCTTGGCAGTCGAGACGTAAAGCTCCATTTTGTTACAGGGTAACAATAAGCCTAAAACCAGGAAATCTTTCTGATGTGCCAAGAAGGAAACAATACCATGGCCTCCAGAGACACGGAATGCATAGCAGATGCCCCAGCACTGCTGAGACCCTGAGATTGAGAGCAGGCTGAGAAGTGTTCAAGTAAATTGGTGTCAGAAAGTTCTGCTGAAATGTTTTTTTTTTTTTCCCCAAGCAATTTTTTCTCATTATTTTTAACTGTCATGAGAAAATCTTTCTCTATGCACTCCCTCCCACTTCTCATCACTAGAAAAATTTCATATCCATTCTGTAATAAATTAGGATGTCTCCAACTGTCATACAGTAACGCATATATAATCAAGTGGAAAATTGTTCCTTTCAATCCACCACAGAAAGCAATAAGCAATAGAAAAAATAAAGGCGTTATTAGCAAAGAACACGAGCTTGCAAAGTATCTTTATTTACCTCCCTTTCTCTTACTAAATCAATTTTTATTATTGGATTTCTGCAAGGAAAAAAGAATCAACACCACCAACAGCGTTTTTAAAGCCAACTTCATACTTCCTGGAATTCAAGTTTTTGCCAGCTATGTATAACCTTTGTAGTACTATAAATTCCACAATTTACAGACAGATGATTGATTGCATATTAATTTTCCCGAAGACGCATGCTTTGCTGTCAAACAAAACTCTCTAAGGAAGTTTTAAAAAATTACAAATGAACACATCAACAAATGAAATGCAGAAGCCTTAAGACAGCTAATACTGTTGATTCACATAAATGACACTTAGCATTAATCCAAGCTGCACTAGTCTTCACTGTACTCACAAAATCTAACCCACATTCTCCATTTACTTCATTTGTGACTTTCTCATTTCAACACTTTGATTGTCTTCTATTCATAAAGGAGAGAACTCAACTGTAAAGACATACAAAATGACAAACCTCTGCACAGAGAACTCCATTCTACCACAGCCAGTGACCTCAAGCCCTTATTATTTGTAGACAGATGAAGGTTCATACAGTTTATTTGTAAATGCCCTTGATTAAATCGAAATTAAAAGAGAAGTCTATATTGACATTATTATTTGATTTCTCTCAGGCCAGAAGCAGAGCTTGAAGAAATATCCTGCTATGGAATACTCTCTTTCTAGTTCACTCCAACAGCTCTGCATATACTTACATTCTCAACACCACTGGTGCAGTCTGGTGTCCCCACAGCTGCTATCCTCCATCTAAAGAGTCTGCTCTATTCTCTTGAGAAGATTATTAGTCTTTTAATTAAGACATTTGTATGCACATATTATTTTGGGAAGTAGAAATACTATCATACTGCTGGAAAAAAAACAGCTCCTCTGCTCTCAGTAGTGTAAAACTGAACATTGTGACATATTTGGGATAAGTGACCCTTCCAACAGGACTTCATTACTACCTGGTCTTCAGTAAACCAAGCAAAAAATTGGAAAAGGATGATCTTATCCAAGCCATCAAAAGCATCCCCTTCTGCAACCAATATGGTAATTACCCCATGTCCAATTACAACTAAGTTTGGCTAATTAGTAGCAGCCTGTGGTCATCCATTACTTGCTACCCTACTGCTTCTTCCAAACACTTACTCTACTATTCTCCCCCCTTACACATGTCCCATTCCATCCAAGCATTTGCTCTAGTACATCCTTTTACAATAGTTTCCAAAGCTGCCTGGCTTTGAATGTTTTTTCTGATCACATCTCACTCACTAGCTAATAAAACATTTGGAGAATGTCTCTCTAAATACTGTCTAGACCATGATGGGCTAGAAAATCTTGGCCAGAAGATTCCATTCTCTGTATTAAAAAGTGGAATATGTGCACTTTGCAAGTCCCCATGCATCAACTTCAGACATAATTGTGTAAGGGAAAACCCTCAGAAAAATAAACCAGCAAACAGTTACAAGTTGGTAGAAAATACATTTTCAAGATAGTCAGAGGGTGCCCAAAACCAGCAGATGACTGTAGGTTACACTGCATCCTGGAAGTTTCTCCAGGAATTTCTATTCAGCTGCAGTGGGGAAGCACTCATGGCTCCACAAAAGGGATGCTTGCATGATGGGAGGCTCCAGCACAGGCTATCACAAAGACCTCCTGTAGAGAACACACTTGAAAAAAAAGGTCCATGATCCTACCACAAATTCAGTGTGAGGTGCAAATGAGAATAGGAGAGAGAGTAACAGAAAGGAAAAAAGTCTAAGCCAAACAAAACCTGCTCCGATCCAGTACTAGATAGAAGTCTAGAAACACAGCTGTTAATACAGCTCTAAATCCAGGGACTAGTGCTTGGTGAGAACAAATTTCATAATTCCATTTCCAAGAATCTGGGAATAATATTATCCTACAGTCTCCTCTGACTGCCAAAGGCATGTTCCACAGTAAAATCCTGCATTGCTGCTCACAGTCAAAGCTTGGGCAGAAATCTATGCAAGATGAACGGCAGTAAAGGTCAAAGGAAGGTATTTAAATTAAAATTTCCCTTTCTTAAAAACTGACCATTATGTAACTTGTGAGTTTTGTCTGTCCTAGGCTAAGGCCTCAGGGTGCTTGCTAAAGTTTTCCCTTACATTTTCAACCAATGCTTTAAAAAGGTTCAATTAATGTAAGCTGCTGGCCAAACATTCAACCAGTTTGTGTCAGTAATGGCTTCTTCTGTAAGTGCAGAAGCTGTTTTCATTAACGTAACTGAGTAAAGAAGTAAAATTTGGTTTGAAACAGGAAGGCTAACTTACTCTATAGATAAAACCAGCAGAGATAAAACCATTAGTTCTAAAACTCATACAGAGAAAGGGTCTAGAAACAGCACAATAGTGCTCTATCTTCCTCCTTAAAAAGTTAAAGAACTACATGAATACTTCCCCTTTCTTTCCATTCTTAGTATATGGCTTACTTTATCCAATAAGACATTTTTAACTGTTTTTATGCATTTCTTTTAAATCCTAAATCCCTTGAAACTAGAACCTGACATATACCACATTTAAAAGTGAGTTGTTTGCAGCACAGTGTTTCAAGTATATATATTTTATATTTATCAAGCACAACTATCCCTGCTGGCACCTTGGAAGACAGCATGAAATGTCAGTAGTAGTCATCCTTGCTATACATGAGACAGTTTATCATTCTGAAGCAGCCTGCATATTGTTAGTGATACATATATTTGGGGAACCTTATTTTATTGTAAATAAATAAAAAAAAATAGCATCTTCTAACAACTATAAAGAATAATCTCTGTAATCAACTAAAGATTAAACTGTGGAGTTGCTTATCTAACCTGTAGATATTTCTTCTCTGGACAACAAAAACTATTCCCATATAAAACAGATTCAACCTATTCTCACTGAAAAAACTGAAAATGTAAACATGAATCTAAATCCAAGTTTCCAATTTCCTTATTTGAATACGGAATAATGTACATCCTTACTCAAAATAGCATCTGATTTTTTATTTCTTCTTTCTAGACTTTGTTCAAGCTTTGAAGAAGCTTATGGCAACATAGCTGCAATGATCACAACACCCGTCTTCAAAACTACTACAAGAAAGCATAGTCAACCATTTATACTACTATCTACAGTTGCTACTGGAAAAGATATTTTGCTACAAAACTTCTCCAAAATCAAGTTTCTATTAATAAACAGTATATAAAGATTTATAACATCACTTCTTGTACTGCACCTATAAATTTATCATGCATTACAACTAGTGCTACACAGGTAAATTCCCTATTAACTTTAATTTGAATCAGATGAACTGGCATTCTACTACCACTCTGCCATACTACAATGCTGGCTAGAGAACTGTCTATTGTTTTTAATCTACAATGATCAATAGCATGAATGACTATGTCAGCAGACTGGCAAACAGTTCTATTTTTAAATCACAAAAACGCATGTTGTAGCCTTATTATTTCATAGTGAGATGTCACCAATCATTAGTGAAAGAGGATAGGAACATCTGGCTCCCTCACTTTCTAGCTTTAGTACCTTGCTCTGTTTTCACAGTTTTTTACTTGACAAGATGTTTTAGACCCATCATGTATTGGTGAAAGATGTCCAATAATACTTGTTTGTTTTTAATGGAAGTATCATTAGATCTTGGAGTTAGTTCAGGAAGATTTTTAAACTAAAAGCTATAGTCTCACTGTTAGGTGTTCTCTTTTTCATCTTGCGTGAATTCCCCCACATCTATTATCTCTGAGGAAAAACAGTATATTACATTAAAAACAAACGAACTAACTAACAAGCAATCAAGCATGGAGAGGGCTTTCTCCATTCTGTTTTATATTTCACAAGGAGCATGCAAAGGCAGCTCAAGGGGAAAATTATGACAAGAACCTGCAAAACACAGAAACAGCAGGAAGAACAAAATCAACAAGGAGCAAAGACTGACTGGAGCATGTGAAGGAAAAGGGTGAAAAAAAAGAAATAAAAGAAGCTCATTTGTACTTCTCATCAAGCATTTCTCCAATAATTGATTTTTAGCATAATCCTGACAGCTGGCAGTAGGCTGTGGTGACTGAAAATGCAAATAAAATTAAATGAAAATGCAAATTGCTCGTTCTCCTGATGTAATGAAAAGCTTTGCTCTTAGTCCACTCTCGGCTGAACAGCAATGCAAAGACGATTCCCCACCAGACAGAGCATTGCACTGCTCCCAAGTCATCCTCTCAGTTCTGCCAATGACTCTCACTACGGGTCTCACTACATTTAAAGATTGCCATGCATCTTCTCAGTGCCACGAAATTCAAATGTTGCCTTTTTTCATGAAGGCTGAGAAAATCTTGCATCCTGTAGCTCAGCTTCTAAGAAAATGCAACCCTGGAATCTGGAATGCAAATGCAAATACACCAATATTTACCAAATCTCAGTCCCCCATTTCAGACAGTGGAAAACAGCAAATGCAGCACCACAGAAAATATCAGAGGACCAAGACAGTACAATTTACAAGTAACTTAGCAATAGGGACAATCAGTCACTGGGGAAAGGGGTAAACCTGGAGGTCTATCAACATTCCCTCTCTTCCTTATTTATTTTCTCCCCTAACCTTTTTTGATACGATACAGTGATGGACAAATGTAAGAAAGCTGAATTAATCTAATTATTTTCAATATTGAAAGAAGTAAAGATGTTGAAGATGCTAATAAAGAAATATGGTGTGATAAAAACGAGAGGAAAAAAATTACTAGAAATTACCATTGTAAGGGACAAAATATTTTTTACCTAACACAAGAAACCACAAGGCTATTTGAGGACTGCTTGTTTTTAAGAAAAATAAAGAACAAAAAAACCCCAAAATACTCTTTAGCCAGAGAAAAATTTTATACTAAATAACAATCCCAGCACAGTCATTCCAGATTTATACAGATTTGGTTTATTAGTTGGAAGATCAGAAAGCTAAAAGTCTAACAGTGAAAATAATTACAAAGCAGATTTCAGAAAAATGACAAATCAGACATCCAGAAAGATACTGGGTGTTATTTACCACAATCATTCTTTCTGGAGCTTGAAAGTGTATAAATAGAACCTTTTCACTGAGGGGTTTATTATATTTCGTTTTGAAATAGCAGGAAGTCTGACATTTCAGACAATGAAGGACTTCACATGAATGTATTCCTCATGAATAATTAATAAAATGTCAGTTACTTTGGCTGCTTTAAAAGTAACTTGGTTCTTTGCTTCCTTTAGCTGCTACCCTTCTATTTGTAACTGTAAGGCTCACAGCAACCCTTTTTCCTTCATGCCATATAAGGAAAATACTCCTTAAATACACAGGCTCAACCAACTTTGTAGATTACACAGGTCCATGATATGCCATAATTCTCTCTGTAATTTTAATCTCCGTAAGAAAGTTAAGATTTAACACCTTGACTTAAAACGTATTTTTAATAACAATGCAAATTTTTTTTTTTATCAGTATTGCCAAAATATTTTAAGGCAACATAAACTAGTAATGACTATTAATAATATTTTTAATACCTTAAGATGCCTTGCATAAAGGCAAACTGTTGGGAGGGGGGGTGTACAATAAAGTAAATAAACACAACTGGTAGAGCATGTCAGACTCAGCCAAACCACATACATTTGTCAAAAAATGTGTAATATAATATAATGTTCTGTTCTAAAATGAGAGATGTAGTCGATAGACTAAGGGAAATCATGCATTTTATTCTCTCCCCCACACCCCACCCCCCCATTTACAGAGACACACTAGATCCTTTTTTGCCTTTAGAAGCTGAAATACCTCCAATATTTTCAGAGATTTCTCCATACATATTCTGTATTCACTCAAAGTAAGTAAGTATTAGTTTGCTATTACCAATATCAATTTCACTGGTCAAAAAGAAAAAAAAGTTAGTTTGCAATTTTATATAGCCCATAAGGATAATTTCACAATCACATTTAATATCTGCTACTGTAACAAAATTTCAAACACAATTTATCCTCCTAACGCATGATATAATCGCTACACGGACATATTTTCTATTTGAACTAAATAAATGCAGCACAGCTCAGGCAGGTGGAGTACTCTGAAAGCTAATAACATTTACAGTTATGAATGTTATGCTGGAAACATAAGCACCACACTACAGGACATAAATTTAGGAGAGCGTTCCCCTTGACTTATCAGATATTCTAGCAAGAAGACCATTTATTCATCTCACTTTGAATCCTGAAGTACTAAGCAGATGCTGTGGAAGAAGGGTGCACAAGCTGGCAGATTGATGGCATGACTAGACACAACAGATTTTGCTCTCAAACATGCCAGTTAGGGCCAGTGATATGCTGCTGACAACTCAATAACAACTAATAATTCAGAGGTCCACACCACCCCAGTCAAGATTTCTGTCCCACAATACAGAAGGCATCAAGAAGTAATATTACACTACTGAGTGTAACCTTCATAGGAATGCTTTTGTTACTAAAACCATGTTTTGCAGTAGAGGGATACCCAAACATCATAAATGCTCCTTTCAATTCTGCTTTCCCTTGAGAATCGCTTTACTTACTTCCTATCATACTTTCCCATATTCCCTTACTGAAATTAGTATTTTCTTTATGTGAAATATTAAGAGAAGCAATCTAGAGCCTAAAGAGAGGAAAGTCCAAAAGAGCCAAATTCTATCATTCTGTGACTAGGGAATTAATGGTCAGTTTACTTGTAGCCAGTTATGACACAGATCAGGAAAGGCATGTGGAGTACAGATGGTAATGCACAACTCAACTTGCACATGATTCTCAAGAATTCAGGCGTAACTCCCACGCCACAGACAAGGGGGATTTAATGAACTACCTCTATGAGGTTGTCCTCAAAAGGTTCATCCGTGTGTCTGCAAATCAGGGTACACAGTACAACAGGCTCTTTTCTCTGAAGGGAGCCAAGAAAATGTACAGTAACAGGACTGTAAGTAATTGGCATATAACACTGCAAGTGAAAGTTGTAAACTACATAGCAGGAGCTCCCAGTTAATTTCTATTATCCTGAAATATCCTGGATTTCTATTATCCTGAAATATTCTGAATCATTATTATTATATTCTAAATGATTACCCTAAATATCCTGAGGTATCCTGGTATTCCCCATTTGTTGGACTAAGGAAACTTTTACCACTCATTCAAGTGAAGGTACAGCCTCACAACTGAAATCAATACACAAAGTATTATTTTACATATGACTTTTTTTTTAATATACTGTATTCCAAACAACGTATATTTGCCTATGCTAATAGTCTCTCCAACCCTCTCAGCTGATCAGCTTATGTTTCCAACGTGCAGACTTCGACCTATTACTTAAAACTTTGGAAAACTTTAAGTGACCAGAAGGCTTTCAGCACAGTTCTCAGACTTTGGGAAGTTCAACTAAAGCAGTTTGGTCCATGTGCATCTTTAATCAAGTCTCCTTCATTTTGACAGCTTTTACTCATCCCAAGTGTAAACTTCCCTCTCCCCAAGTGATTACAGAGGCACTAGACACAATGCACAAAATACACTAGCTGCAGGAACAAATCTGCAGCACTGAATTAAAATAACAGTTATTTGAAGGACCTCTCCCTCTCATCACAGAGAAGAAGGTGTGCAGTAGACTGTAAAAAGAGAAACCAGTCTCATACTGGCAGAAAAAAACACCCTGGTTCCTCTGCCTCCAGACAGTGCCTGTTTGCTGCTAGGAAAAACCCAGACTGAAGGGCAATCCTTGGCTGCAAGTCCCTCATATTCTGCATGTCCAACTCTTCCTAAGGCCTGATTAAAGGGCTGCCAGAATGATCAAGAGTTGCAACCCTCAAACAACAACTTAGCAGCTTTGCTAAGAAGATGAGCCACTACGTAACGCTCAGCGCCAGGAAAAATTAGTTCAGGAGTACTTATAAATAAGCACTAAATTAGCAGGCCTTTCCAAAATTACTCTGCATCTCAACCCACCATCTGCAGTGCTAAGGATAAACCTAATAAAACTCCCAAAAGACTAGGAAAAACACTTGTGTTCACAAGCACTGTTGTGTAACTTGCCTTGGAACAAGATTTGAATAGTAGAAGACCTGGACCCACAGTGAAAGACATAGAAAAGCTGTCCGTTATGTGACCTATGCTACTGAGTAAGGTAGGAAAGAGTCTGTGATTCTGGAATTAGCATAACAAGGGGGGAATAGCAAGATTAATTATGTTTGAAAGGCAGCTTTAACTCCTGACATTTCCTATTTTTCAAGTGTTCAATTTTTGGATCTTAATATTCTTTGAATGCACCATTTATAACACAATTCATACAGAGAATGCCCACTGCCCATCTGCTTCATAACATGTTCAAGAAATGTTATACTGTATTTGCTTTATGCAAAATATTTTGAGGAACAGGAACTGTGCTTCATAGCTGACCACATAAATATTTTTTCCTTATTGTCAGGTGCAATAACATGTTCAAGAGAATGAATGGTTCCTGCTCTAGAATTCAGGGGGAGAACATCACAACAAAAACTATTTAGCTGTCAGCTTCCCAGGCATGCAATAAATGACACAGTCCTTTAAAACGTGAAATACTTGTCTGCAAATGATAAAGCATATTATGCTAGTAAGCAGCTACAATCATCCTTATTCTGAATAAACACTATGTAAATCAAGTCTCAGCATCAACTGAGATACCAAAATGCTTGCCCAATGTCATTTGGTCTGCAACAAAGAATAAAAACCATGAAGCTGTCAGAACAGTTTTTAATGTTGCATTTTCATACCCATTAATGTGTGCTCTCTTACACTGTGTGCTTACCGAGTAAATAAAGTAGCTAAGCTGCTGGTGTCATTAATCTCCAGTTCTTCATTAAAGATCAAGCAGCACTCATTTCCCTGTGAGCTCTGGTCTACTGAAAATGGCGCTTACCTACATAGAATATTTTATGCAGGTGCAAGATTGCTGAACCTCATCTCCAGGGACCTTATGACTATGTTAGCATTCCATTCACTCAGAGTACAGCAGAGCCTGCTATGCTGCTAATATTATACCACACAAACACACCTGTAAGTCTACCAAGATCATCACTATTTTGCGTCTTTGTGGTGAGTGCCAGACTGAACAGCAACATGCAAAGTGCTCAGTATTTCATCCAGTTCTATGGCAAATATTTCTAATCAGCTGGAAATCTGCTACCTGTAATGGGGTTAAAACATATCTGCCCTATGCTTACACTTAAGCATTATTAATAGCAGCTAGAATACGTAAGACTGACATCAGAAGAGGGACCAAATAAACAACTAAGTAGTTCTTCTGAGAAAACAGGTGCTATATTTCTGCAGATTCCAAGGTGAAATCACACTTTAAATCACAAAACACTATTATCACATTGGTAAAGAGCAGGAAAAAGAAGAAAGGGAAGGCGGAAGAAAATAAAGTGTGTATTTGGGTAAAAAACAAAGTACACAAGTATGGAGAGTCTTACTATCGAGGTTAGGAAATTTTTCTAAACTGACACACAGAGAAATGCCGTATTTGCTTATTTTGGTTGTCTGCAAACAGGGCTCACAGACAATAGATGAGGTCAGTTTCTTGGCTTGTAGATAAATACTAAAGCATAATACTATTTTTAGCTAACTTCCTAAGGAAATCAGGCGTATGCAACTCTGTTAACACTCAGCCCTCTCCTGTAGTATTTTTTGAACCCAGAACCAGCTTGAACAGATTTTGGTAAAAGGCTAAATATCTCAAAAGGACAAGCTGCCTGCACACTTTGGGAAAGATGGCAGGCAGGTGCAGGAAAAGCAGTATATTAAAAGACCTCATTAAAAGGAAAGAGGGAGTGATGGTTCACTCCAGGGGGTGGTGGCAAACCAGCACCCTACAATTTCCAGCTAGGGACAGCACTCGTGTCCAATCAAAGTGACAGGAAAATGGGAGGAAGATGGGGCAGAGCAGCACAGGACACAAGTAATGTGGACCTATGAAGAAAATAAAAAAGAAGGAAAAAAGAAAACAAGAGAGACTTCATAAGACTTGCTGCTCATTAAACACCATATATACATCTGTATATAGCATGCTATGCTCTGTCTTGGCAGGAAGGTTAGCTCAATTCTTTAATGGAACTGATTAAAATGATCCTAAGTGGTCCTCATAATCTTTAAAATATGTCCCTTGGCACTAATAATTTTATGATGAAAGCTAAATTATGGTCAGATTGAAGTAAAAAAAAATGAGGTAAATTGCATTATGCTATTTAATACAAATGTTCATTCTGAACAGTAACTACATGTTTATTCTCATATCCTGTAGGAACAAGGACATAAAGGTGATCTGTCTTAACAAAATCACCAGATGCAATGAGAAGCAAAGACAGGAAGACTTAACTAATGGCATCTGGGTTTCTTTCCTCTGTGCTGGTGGCCTTACAGCTGCTAACCAGCATAAATTATTTTTCTATCATCAGCCAGGAATTCACACCACCATGTGTTTACTCTCATTAACCTGTTACTAGTGCTAATTTTCTTTCACTTTCCAGATGTTATATTTTCTTCTACAACAAACTCTAATGTTACAGTAACATACGGCATTACCTATTCACATGTCTCTTCTCCTGAGTTTAGGTTTCCTGTCCTGTAGTTACAGAGTTCACTTTTTTCCCCTCCAGATATACTTTTATCAAGGTTACATTATTTATCTTTTCCCTTTCTTGTATTTATTTCTCTTGCCCCAGGGCTTTGTTTTTATGTTTACTACATTTTCACTCTTTCCTCTTCCTTAGCAGAAGAGAAACTGGTGACTTTTCTTCTCTCTACTCCTCTACTACCAACACTGAGCACTTGTTATTTCTTCACTAGGTTCACTTAACTTCCTGTGTTTTCTTTACTCACTGTTATCCATACAGAAATATACGTAGCGCCGAACAAGCGGCTGCATCAGTGGTGGCCCACTCTGCAACACCTGAGCTACCTGGATCTCCATTATTTCAGCACCAAAATCAGAGTCTGAAATAAACTGCCAGGGCTCACTCAAGGGCTCCAAGATTGGGAAGAACAGCAGGAACAGTCACAGTATGCAAGAGATGACCCGGAACACCATGACTGACTCAGAAAACGACAGGATCTTTTGTAACTTTGGAGAGTCAGACAGACGCCAAAGCTGGGTGGCAAAAGCTTTATCAATTATTTCACAAGGAAAGGTCACACTAAAGTTATGTTTTCAAAATAAGAAATGTAGCTGCTAAAATAGAAGACTGCTATGTAGGGAAGTGTGCTAAAGCATAAAGCAAGTTAAAGGAGGGCTGTGGCCTAGAAAAAAGGAGAATTAAAGGGGGTTGCATGAGAACAGAAAACACACTGTAATACTGAACTGCACTTATATATCACTAGGTGTCCCAAAAAAGAACAAAATCCCTCTGCTAGGCTCACACTCAACCCATCTTGCTAAATAAAGCCTAAATTATCGGCTAATCACTTCAGCCTCCAGGCACAGTTGACAGAGATGAATCTAATGCCTATGTGATATTCTGTGAACATTTCAGCATGGAGACACAAACAGAAACTGACTCCACTTGAAGAAGAATTACCTCAAAAAATCCAAACCAACAAAAACTTCCCTTTTCCCCTTTCCCCCCAATGACATGCAATTAAACCACTACATTTTTCTAGTGTGTTTGGAGAACAGCAAAAAGACGACATGGAGATTTTTAAAAGTGTGTTTAAAACTGAAATAGTGTGGTCCTGGAGAAGGGATTTGCTCTCACCCTTTCTAAGCACATTGCTCTCTCTCAGACATGGTCTGCAGCTTCTCTGATGTCCCCATGCTCACTGCCCTTCAAACAGTTTAATTCCTCCTAGACAGCTGGCAACATCCTCACTTGTCTTCCCAGCAGATCTGACTGATCCTTGCCTCCCCCCCCCCGTCTCCGAGTTCTCTAGCAAGCTCCCAGTCTTCCAACACTGCCTGCACTCTTACCGTGAATACCTGACAAGTTAGGAGAACGCACCCACCAAACACATGTATCTCCTTCACATGTTCTGTGCCTTAACTCAAACAAAAGTGCATGAGTACATTCAAAAAATAAAAATATATATGATAGAGACATGTATATCTGATTTAATAATATGTATATTATGCATATATAATTTATACAATTCATAGATCTCACACAATGGATCCAGGCACCAGAATTAATATAACCTGATAATATAAATTTCATTACGGGTCTCCCGTCTTGGTAGAAACTTCACACAGATGGCTCAGGAAACATTTCAGGTGCTTTTCCCCTCCTTACACATCTCGTAGACACTAGCATTAAAAATTTCAGGGGAAAGTGAAAAAAGAGGTAGACAAAAGACAGAAGAAATAAATGAAAGAGCAGGCAGATGTAGGTTCTCCCTCTGCAGGCATCACTCAAGTTACAAATGATGTCAAAGAGCAAAGCACTAAATCTTTTTTCCTGTCTAAAACTTTGTCAGTTTTCAGCTCACTGGTATTTTGTCATCTTATCAGAACCTTCCTGGTTTTCTTAGCATAAAGCCGAGGCAATAGTATTTTGCTGGTATTCTATATTCAAGATGCAAGACTAAACATCAGGCTAAATTAAGGGTGTTTATATACACCACTGAGTGCAGAACTAAGTGGTTTTCTGAGCGATAGGTACTTTTGCAGAACACCTATCCAACATTTCTAAGGTATCTATCACTGAAGGATCTTCTGACAAAAAGGCTTTGTTCTATTTAAGTCTCCAAAGACTTTCTTTTTCAATGCTGGAACACACTGAACAGACGGTGGAAAAAAAATAAATAAATTGCCACATAAATGCAGGCGTAGAAGGATCCTGCAAGTCCCGTATTATGTTACTGATCTCTCCTCTGCTTTGTGCACAAATGACTGGTACAAACAAGAGAGAATCACATGCACACAGCAGACAGCTTGTGAACTCATCAGGGGCACATTTGAAAAAGGCATGTACTCAACAACTAATTGCTTTGGGAAAGAAAACAGTACAGAGGGCTACACCTACAAGGATTCTAAACTAATTGTAGGGCCAGTAACATTAGGCCTGTCGTAATTCAGGGAAGATGTTTATTACAAAGCTCCAGAAACTTTCTCCTGTTCTGTACCACAAAAAAAAATATGCAGAATTAAAACTTATACTTGGGCAGAATATTTCAGCTGTGCATTATAATGCCAAAACCTTTAATCATAAAAACAAATTAAGAAATGCAAGTCTTGGCAATGAGTCTTTTGCCATCTCCTCTGCATGCTAACACATGCATCATCCATGCTTAGCACAAGGGAAATAAGCATCACACATGCCGCCTATGAACTCACAACTACTCCCTATATGTGTTTGCTAGTGAAAAAAAATAATATATTTACAGAAGCTCATTACACATCACTATAAAGACAGAAGAAGAAATATCATAGTGAGATTTAAAGCTCTTCTGGGGACAGACCCTCCTATCCCTGATGAAATAATCACTGCAGCGCCTAAACACAGAGTTAAAATTTTATTTTCTCTTTAAGACTACACTGACACTCCTCTAAATAACTAAAACCGGGTCACAATATCTTCATTAGAAAAGGTACACATCTTCATAAGGCAACATTTGTTATTAAATTAGTAGTTAAATTTTTAAGACGTATATGTACATAATTCTTTGATACTGATAAAAACAGCAAAGATTCTACAGACTGAAACATTTGCTTACATTTATAAAGAGACGCGAGACAAATTCTCTGAACAAGACAGATGTGCATTTAAAAATAAGTAATACTAGGGATGACAGAAGCACCTGTGCAACTTCATTAAGTGGGATTAATTCAGGCCCAATGATCGCTTGCAAGGGTATTTTCCACAACTTATTTCTAAGAGACAGTTACGAATTTCAAACTCAGTGCAATATACTGATTGCCTTCTGTATACAGAAGGGTGGATAAAACAATGTTCAACACTGTATAAAAAGAGGTAAGCTTCAGACCTGTAAGAGAAATTGCTGTTCTAAGCCATTTTTGTCCTATAAATCTCTCTTGTAGCTGGCCAGGAAATGGCTAAGTTTTGCATTATGGTGCACAACACAGGAATAAAACCTGGAGATCTAACTGCCACTGGTTTCAAAATAATAAGTTTAAAAACAATATGTACAAGCACATAAATGTCAACTGCATTTCTGCACTAAATAGGGCAAAGCTTTGGCTATTAAAAAAAAAAAACCAAAAAACCAAACGAAAAAGCAAAAGCCACATAATAAATCCAGCCTTTACAGATTTTCTTCTAAAAATAAAATGGCTTTTGGTTTTTGAAGGGGGGAGGGGAGGTGGTTTGGTTGGTTGTTTTCTTAACTTTATTTTCTTACCCATTTATGAGGGAAATAAAAATTTGGCTTTCATTTACATTCAGTCCCAATTATTGGCTCTGTTGTGGCTGGTCAGCAGCTTCAATGAAACTAGAACATTATGCCATATACACTGAAAAGGAGCCTGTTTACTCAACTAAAGGGTTAAAATGGAGCAGCACAGGGAACTACAAGAACAATGTATCCCTACGGAAAGGAAAAAGTAGCCAGGAAATTAGCTCTTAGGCCAGTTTTTGACAGATTGAAAATTCACATCACAGAATGGCTACTCTGAACTGTCACCCCTGTTACCAGAGGGCACAGACAGAGGTGGCGAGTGAGTGACAGTGCTGCCCCACAGGTATTTCTGACGTGGAAGCCATCGTGGGCCAGTGGGAAAAACTCAGAGCAAGCCCTAAGTGACCCCGAGACTGACAAAGAGCTGACAGCTCCAGAGTCCATCTGCTTTTTTTTCTTTTTGCTAGAGGTGCATTTACGTACACTGCAATAGGCTGACAGATGTAATGTACATCCACACAAGCCTAAGATCAGTCTTTATTCTACATTCTTCCTCCTGGGCTGCAAAAGGCTACGTCAGAAGTCATGCCTACTTATTTAGGGATTTTACGTAACTGCCCTGGCCAGGCACACATGTCAGTACACATGATGCCTTCCTAAACAGTCTTCACTACTGGACCTCACCTGAACAGCACCACGAAGGGAAAGCTGCACAAAAAAACCAAACCACTGGTTGGAAACCTTGGATCCAAATATTCCACAGAAGTTTAAGGTACCGTAAACGTGGACCCAGACCCAAGTTTATCCAGAATACATACCATCACTCAGGAAACAGAGGAAACTAGAAATGTCACTGTGTAACAGCTTGTTGACCGACAAATTAAATACATTAACAGGGTATCATGGACAAACAAGGGAAAGGAAATGTCTCGGCCCTTTTCCCTGTGCCTAGCCATGTGGTTTTAACTGTTCTTTTCAACAGGACTGGGTGCAGGGTTACTCTACTTCTGGAGGGAGTTACAATCCAGCAAAATGATCTAATGAAATTTAAAACTGCATTTTCTTTACACTGGATGCAGTACGTACGCAAACTTGGCCTGCAATAAATACTCCCTCCAACAGTGAGGAAGCTCAGCAGATGACTAATGCCACTGCAGATACAGCTGTGCCACCCAGGTGCTGGGGCTGGAAGCAATGGGCATCAGCACCTCCTACTGCCAACCACAGGAGGACACCCTGGGGCCCACACGATGAAAGCAACCCAACTTTTGTTTTGAAAAGGAAAAACATGACCATACAGCAAGGTCTATAAACCAAAAATTGGTACTCAGCTCAGCCTGCCAACTGAATTACTCGCACAGCCTGTACATGAACCATGAAGGACAAGTAAGGGTTCTCCACTAACACCCTACCACCACCTGCACATGGCAGATGGGCACACAGGGATGTATATCCACAGCTGGAACTTGCACAGCTGTGAGTGGAAGGGGGAAAAGCAAGAAAAACCCTTCAAAGGGCAGATGAAGGTCAGAACAGGAGAGTAAATACTAGATAAAGGCAGAAGCCTACTCTGAGAAGCCTGTGTAACCTGCTTTAGATGGCCATGCCTTGGCCAGGGGGTTGGACTAGACGATCTCCAGAGCACCCTTCCAACCCAAACCATTCTGTGATTCTAAGCAAATAACAATGTAATGCCGTAAGCTAGTATTCGCTACTGTAATAAGCTAGGTTACTGTTATAGTATGCCTTGAACTATAGTGTCCATTTTAATACACCGATCAAAAGATTACCTAGTTCTGCAAGGATTTACATCTGACACAGAAGACTATTTTGCAGCATCAAATACATTTTTCGGCAATCTTAATTCAACTTTTTACCTTCCAGAGCAACAGTTCAACGTGCTAAGATTGAATGTTACCTCTCCACTAGAGCTGACAAAACACTTTAGTGACACCCGTCTCAAAAACAGAACTAAAAAGTTTCTCTCACAAAACACTTCAAGAAGTTAGTTACAACAAATATAGTCCTGAACCAGAACAGAAGCCTTAAATGTAGGCATTTTGCAGATCATATTAAAAAGAGTTTCTATTAATATTTTTGTAGTGCTCTGACTTAATTCTATCCATCTTCTGATACCACCTTGCACACGTCACCAACTGTTTTAATCTCAGTTTTCCTTACAAAAGCCAGGCTGCCTGCTCTCAGTGTTCCCCAGGTACTGAAAACCATGGAGAGGGGGGACAAATCTATTGCTTCAGAGCTCATCTTTGGACACTCAAGCCTTGAGTGTACTGAAGTCCAGACAAGTCCTTTTTGAAGTAGCTTTTTTTAAATCATTTCCATTGCTGCATTAAACGAGCAAACAAGTCATTGAATCTACTCTTTTAATTTAGTTCTTATACTAAGCTTCACTTATACTTGAAAAGGCAAATTTGTTATTCTTCAGACACTAACTACTGAACCACAAAACATGCTCTTCTACAGAGGCAAGAACCAATGCTACTCCAAATGCACACTCTGTCTGCTGGCTACTTAAAACAGAGTAAAAGGGCAATGAACCACTATGTTAAACCACTGAAAAGTATCCTTAATGAGCTAAGAGTGTCTCTAAAGTTGAGAGAAAACAAACTTAATTAGCTCAGTTGTTCCATGATGTCAAAAGGAAAAGTATTCTAGTTCAAAGTGGAATACACACAAATCAGATAGTGATTTTAAGACAGAAAGGAAACAGTTCACACCAGATACAAAGAGGGAGACCACAAACTTAAAATTATTAAACAGACTTGGTTAGACTCTCTGCAGTACTTGCAGCAAGATGCACTGACTTTGATTCAATCTATACTGACCAAACAGAAGGCAAAAAGCAAACCGTTTCTAAGGTATATGTAACATGCACTTCATAAAGTAGGCACAAACTCCTACGACAAGCCCTCGCTTTAATGAGCCAAACTGAGGAAACAGATGTATTAGCCCAGCAGCAATTCCTCTTGTTTTAGTTCGATTGTTTTCCTTCTATAACCAGAAGCTTGATTTTTTTTTTAATATGTATATATTTCATCTTAAGTATCACTAAACCTCTACAGGTCTCTCCCCCTAGCAAGAATCATGGCCCAGCCCACAGGACACCACAGCTTGCATTAAGCAAACAGGCACAAGAAGGTATACTCAAAGGTCTACTTAAGACTCTGAATAACAAGACAAGCAACTCTGAATATAATAAGACGACAGATGAAATAAGCAACATTCTCTTGATAGGTTTTTAAAAATAAAATATTGAGCCTTGCACAACTGAAATTATAAAATGTAACAAAACATAAGAACAACACTACAATTTGCCATTTCACATCTTATGCAAACAGAATTATTACTAATTGCAAGAAATCAAACAAATTCATCAGCAGAATGTGGTGCTTATTTTAGGAATAATCTTCAAGCAAAATTAAAGATGTCTTTGTTAATTAAAAAAAACAGTAGATAAAAACATCTGGTGCTATTGGTAGGAGAGATCACTTTCTGACTAAAATGGAGCTGCATTACAAAAATGAATAAGCAAATAGTAGCAATGGGAAATCTAAGTTAAAACAGAGAAATGCAGCACAGAAAATTTCAGTGAGCTGCACAGTATAAGAGAGTTTAAAACCTTTTATTACTAAAACCTGAAGAAGGAAAGACATGTACAGCTTCCAGATATACCAACTTCACCAGGAGAGGACAGGCACTGTTTCCCATTAACATTCTAATAATGGAAAAATACCCAAGGGAAGCAAACCCATAATGCAGCAGAAAGGAAGCATTTCAAAAAGTACTTGTGGCAATGAGCTGCAGAGAGCCAACACCCTCATGGTTCTTTCCAGCTTGCTCTGCTGAGCCTTGCTCCACAGAGGAGGGAGCACCAGTGGAAAAAAAAGAAAACATGAGACAGAAAGAACTGTCCCTACATACAGGTATGAGGGAAAAGAAATTTGGAGAGGGAGGGTGTCAGATCACTGACACCCCTTCTGAAACTGCTAGGAGCTGTGGGCAAAGACGGGCAATACAAGACTGATGTTTCAGAGGCTTTGTGCTGCCCTGAAGGAACACATCCATCTGTAGTTATCTGCTGGCTGAAGAGGTTATAAATACACTCCCAAACTTCAGAACAACAGTGGGAAAAACACTCGTGGGTGGTTTGGGTTTTAGGTGAGGCTTTATTCGGTTGAAACATTTTCAATAACTGGCATCAAGAGGGAACCTAGGTGTTTTGTCTCATTCTATCAGCACAGCTGGTTATCAAATTGTGTAGCTTTTCCCTGAAGCAGTGCCCAGACACAGGCTCTGCAGAAGGACATCTCTCTAGACAAACACAAGGAACCTATGCTAAAGAGAAACATGTAAATCACCCCAAATCCATAAGCCCCAAGGCACAGACTATCCAATCCTATCAACACTGCTTAATCAAGTTTTCAAGGAGACTCCAAATACATGGAGACAAATAACAAAACACAGCCAAAGTAGATAAGCAGGTTTTTGTCATGGCCAAGGAATGAAGAGCAGCTATAAGAAAACCACTGGCTGCACAAATTTTTCAGGTATTTATTGGAAATAGTTGTTGGAAACCCGCAACAGGCACACCTATCTCGAGAGGGGGGGCTGGAGACCAAAAAACCCCAACCACCAAACCAAGTACCGATAAGTTCAGGACCTCCCCCCAGGCCCACTTCATCCCTTGGCAGTGTGCTGAAGCCAGGCAGCAACACCACTCCTGATCTACCACTAATACACAAAAGCCAATGGAACCAATCTACTCAGGGGCATAGCTAATGTATAAAAATATCTATTTATGAATGGCAGGTAAAAATCACACTTGTTTTGGGGAAAGCAATACTTTACAAAGTGATTTAGTCAGGGAGAAACTGATAATGAAAATAATTCAAAACATTTAGTTAGAACATAAAAACAAACAAATTAACAACTTTAAACTGTCAAAAAATGTGTAAGAAAAATGGGGCATAATTATTTGGACTGTTTCCACTGTAAATTATTATTTCTAAATACCAAGGATTTAATGTAATTATGTTGCCATTAAGTCAATTTTCTTTAGAGCAACAGATTCCATAACCAAGTAAGTATATGTTTTCAATCCTCCAATTCTAGATTTTCCTTCAAAATCTTAATAATAGTAACTACCAAATTAAAAAAGTGGGTTTAAATAAGTCCCAAGATGCACAGGCAGCACATTACACAGTCCATTTCACCCAGCATTAGATTAATTTTAGAGGACGGAGAAGGAAAGGAAGATCAGTTACCTGAATAAGGTAGTTACCTGAATAACCCTTACAGAAGGGGAAAATAAGCAGACTGTAGAATACAGAACTAAGGCCTGTCTTACAAAAATAAATACAATGCTTACATACTTACCTGCACTTTATTCTTGAAGTATGAGAAGCCACAAAACTTTACCATTTTTAAAGACTGTTTAAAGATCTCATTAAAGGTTTTTTAGGAATTTAAAGGAAATTTAAGGAACATTGACTGTTTTTGAGAATCATCCTGGTGAGATGATCCCATGAGATCAGTTGCTGGCATATTTTGTTGCCTCAGATTGATTTTTCTTCACAATTCAGTACTTTAAAACAAACCCAGCCTCTTTAGGATGAAGATTTATTTGAGATTTTTGTAATCCAGCTAAAATAATCTCCACATCCGGAGTTCCCAGGTGACTTAATATTCTTGGAGGCCTAACACAAACACAGTGGCAATATTCACAGATTGAGACTTGATTAGCAGATGCCAAGGTCCAACACAAAGCTGCTATAAAAAGCTATGGCTCTTTTACAGAGTAGACAGGGCACCATGACAGGATTCATATAACAACACTGTTGTGTGCTATTACATCAGAAAGACATTCACTAATTGTAATCTCCGTCACTCTGTTTTGTCACTACCTATAAATAGCATCAACCCCAAAGCATTAAGAAACACAGCATAAGTGGAACCTCTGCTAAAAGAAATCCATTTGACCACAAGCCCATATTTTAGTGTTAGCAAGTAGTTCCTCAAGACAAATACAAAGGCAGACACATTAACGCTGTACACACTAGGAGCTCCAATAATCCAAGCCTGAAAAAGCAAGAAGCACAAAGCTTGAAGTAAATAACGGATTTTAGTCCCAAGACGTAAGCAAGTAATATGCTGTTTACTTGGTCTCATTTTGTAGTGAACAAGCCTGATTAATTTTCAACATCAAGTTTCCACCTACAGAAGCTTCTGCAGTAAATCTAGGTCTGAGACGGTGACCAATGAGGATTATAATATAATTTATTACTTCAAATAAACAGCAGCATAGATTTAGCATTGGGCTCAAAACCTCCAGTCATGCAACCTTAAAAGCCCTTGGAACACCCAGCTGAATTTTTAAACTGTTATATTATTGGTGTTCATGCAATGGCTAGTATTTGTCACCTGAGAAAAGGCTTGTAGTAGCTGGCAGTGATTGAGGGGAAGAGATTACTACTGCCATAGGGTGTAATTCTTTAGCAATTTTAATCATGAAACTGTGTTACAGAAGTTGATAATTGCAATAATAAAAGCAGTAAGATAGAGGAAGAACTGTAAGAATTATTTTCCCTACATAATAAAGAGCACATCTAATATGTCACTGGATTTATTTTTTGCAAGTTTAATTGTGTTAGCAAGTATCTTACTGTGCAACTGTTTCTACCAAATAAACTGTATAAACTAGTAAAAATGCTACACATATTGAGGAAGCGAATTATTCAACAACAGTGAGTGGTGGACTTATCAACCTTGCAAAGTAAAAATGTATTATACATCTACACTGCTAAATATTTTATTTAAAAAAAATAGCCGACAACAACAAAAAAATACAGTAAGCTAACTTCCAATGAGAATGCTGCTTTGATGTGCATCTGTGTTATGGAAGCAGAGACTTCTTCCCTGAACAAAAAAGAAATGATACTGAATGTCATCTAAGAACAAATCACACACACACACACATGCACATGATCCCACACCCTCAATCACCTTGTCTACATTTCACAGGACCAGTCAATGTAAAAGCAAAAAAGAAAAAAAATAATTGGTATAGTGCCTTCTCAGAAATCTTTGAAATCACATCCCGCAATATTTCCTACGCCACTAAAGGTATACAGGTATCTAGTAATTCTCAGGAAGTCATTTTCTCCTGCACTGAGCCCCCAAAGAAATTTTGAGGGCTACTCTTAACACTATTTAATCATAGAACAGTTTGGGTTGGAAGAGACCTTAAAGATCATTTACTTCCAACCTTGAAACTAGATGATCTAGTTCCTGCTATGGGCAGGGACACCTTCCACTAGACCAGGTTGCTCAAAGCCCCATTCAACGTGGCCTTGAACACTGCCAGGGATGGGGCAGCCACAGCTTCCCTGGGCAACCTGCGCCAGGGTCTCACCACTCTCAGAGTAAAGAATTTTTTCCTTATACCTGATCTAAATCTACCCTCTTTCAGTTTAAAGCCATTCCCCTTTGTTCTATCACTACATGCCGTTATAAAAAGTCCCTCTCCAACGTTCTTGTAGGCCCCCTTTAGGTACTGGAAGTCTGCTGTAAGGTCTCCCTGGAGCCTTCTCTTCTCCAGGCTGAACAACCTTAAGTTACAGAAGATGTGTGTATAGGGAAAGTTGGAGAGAATACATTGTGGAGGAATCTTGAAAAAAATATTTCCCTAATTATGCTCCAAAATTATGACAAACATCTTCCAAGGAAGATGATAAGCACACCAGTGCCTGAAAGATTTAACATGCTGAACTAGAGAAGTTTAGGGGGAAAAAAACAACACCAAAACCCCCTTTATTAGAAGTTCTTGTAAACAAGCTAATATTAGTCTGTATATCATACATATTACTCATCTAAAGCCATGCAAAGTAGAAAATTAGCAGATAATTCTACAAAATCTATTTTGATCACTCAGCCTTTGATCACTCAGCCTTCAACCACCGGAGGCAGATGCTGTTAACCATTCCCTATGTCAAGTATTCTCCATATGAGTCATCCCACTAGAGAAAACCCAAACCAAAACAAAAAACCCCTCCAAAATCTCAGACTCTGACTTTTTCTCTCAAGCCCATCTACAGTTTATTAGGGAGAAGGAGGAGAAGGAGGGAAAGAACTTGACTATTGCTTACTCAGATGAAGAGTCCCTATGCTTCCAGCAACAAAGCTGAGAAGGAAAGCTACTTTGAATTCTTGCTGTGAATCCCATTAAAGCTAAAATCTAAAGTCTATACATCCTAAAGAAGACAAAGATCCATCCTTCCCTTAAACAATTATTAATGTGAACAAGCTTCTGAAATGAGGGCTTAGGCAATCATTGGCATAAAACAGTCAGGACCTCCCAGCAAGATCTAAAACAATGCCATATGGTAAGTAATGGGTGATTCTTTTTTTCCTGATTTCCAAGGATACTTAGAAGCCTTTGTTCAGAACTAGATGGAATTTATGACAGCTTTTGTTCTTCTCAGGAATCACTGCCCATTTTATTGTCTTTACCAGAAAGACAACTGCTGCTAGAACATGATGTATCAGGGTCTAACATTTTCAGAAGAGGAATTGAGTATTTTTCACAAGTTAGGTACTTCCTTAGTCTCAGGCATACTCAACAAAGCAGGACAGAAATTCTCAGCATGGGAGGGACAGTATTCCTCATCCTTCTCATCTGCAGTGCAACAGGCAGTGACACTAAGAAACTGTGAGAAAGAACTCCAATTCATGTGACCCTTACAAGTAAAGTAACAGAAATCCCAATTACCAATCACCATTTGCAGTTTATGTACATCTTAAAAACAGCATGATCACATCATATTAGAGAGATCACAGAATCCCAGAACAGCCAAGTGTTTACGTATCATGATCTCCCAAAGTAAAATCAATAAACCAAGACATTTACAAAAATAGTAAACAGAAAAATAAAAGCATGTTCAGAACGCAGAAGTATGCTTTAACTTTCAAGAAAAACAGCTTTTATTTAAATTCTTTTTTAAATGAAAAAGATATAGCCAATACAGCAGATCCAGCTTGCATATTACCTTGATCTATAGCTCAGGCCTGTAAAAACTATTCACAGAAAACACATCAGGGACAGACATCAGAGATGTTCTCCTCCAACACCTCAGCCACCTGATTAAAATTAAACCTCAGTGCAAAACTCAAACCTGGTGTAATAAACATAACTAATTTTCTCTCGAAGAAAACTAATTAATCCCAAAGGTCTCTCAAAGCTTAATATAAGCTTGTGTAGGGTTAGGAAAAGCAAGAAGCTTTGTGCTTGTCTGTGCTACATACTCTTCATATACAGTTCATTAGAAGAGAAAATAAAACGAAAGCATCTCAAACCAATAACAAGGAAAAAACCTCAGGCCCAAGAAAAACAAAAAAATAAGGCCAAATTAGTACTGCCTATTTCTTCAATATTTTTATTGCTTTTTATTAAAGCTGTGTAATCTCAATATTGCTGCATTTAATGGTGCGGCAATTCCCACCTGATCAGAAGTGCAGTTAAAAATACAACCTCCCTCCAGAACAAGGCAGAAACACTGTCAAACATCCCTGCTGGGCAATTTGCCAGCAAACAGATCCAAATGCCTGGATTTCTTCCCAACTATGTGAATGCCTAGCAGCAGAGGAAGAGCCCGCTGCCTGTATTCCCCCCACAGGACTATGGAACACTGGCATACACAAAACCACGGATGAAACGTGCTGGGCAGCATTCATCCATGCCTCTGTTTCAGCTGCAGTCAGGGTAACAGGGAAAGACTATGGATGGCTTCAGGCATTCTTGAGAGGTATGACTGACCCTGTCTCGTCTTTGGCAGCTTGCGTTACCAAGTCATTTGAAGTGTTGGTGTTTACTGCTTGAACTAAGCCAACAGCTCCCCAAGGCAGAGAGAGGCACAGCTCTTTGCTCCCTGACGGCACCCCCAGGTATGGCTGCCAGAACCCCGCTGCTGAAGGCTCACCACACATGGAGAGAGATGCGGGTGCCCATAACACCCGTGACCAGGCATTCTTCCCAGCACGCAAGAGTTCTTCACATGATAGGAGTCCAACACCGGAAGGCAAAACCCTTACAGCACCAGCCCTTCCAGCTGTGTCGGTGGCACCCATACCAGTAGCACATCAGCTGTACCCTCCCACTGCGTGCTCGCACCCATGCCACATGCACAACTTCCAGGGTGCCTCTCTCCAAAGACATTTACAAGCAGTTCTCTAGAAAGCCATCTTCAGCTTCCTTTGAAAACCAGAAAGTAATAAACTGGACTGGCTTCTTGCTGACAAGGCTCTCACAGGTTTTGTTGTTTTATGCCATAAAAAGTATAGGAAAGATCTGGACCTGTTGGAAGAGGGTCCAGAGGAGGGCCACAAAAATGATCAGAGGGATGGAGCCCCTCTCCTATGAGGAAAGGCTGAGAGAGTTGGGGTTGTTCAGCCTGGAGAAGAGAAGGCTCAGGGGAGATCTTATTGCAGCCCTTCAGTACTGAAAAAGGGCCTATAAGAAAGATGGGGAGAGACTCTTTAGCAAAGGCTGTTGCAATAGGACAAGGGGTGATGGTTTTAAACTAAAAGAAGGGAGATTCAAGATGAATGCGAAGAAACAATTTTTTACAATGAGGGTGGTGAAGCACTGGCACAGGTTGCCCAGAGAGGTGGTGGATGCACCATCCCTGAAGACACGCAAGGGCAGGCTGGATGTGGTTCTGGGCAACCTGATCTAGTTGAAGATGTCTCTGCTCATTGTCAGGAGTTGGACTAAATGATCTTTGAAGGTCCCATCCAACCCAAATTATTCTATGATTCTATAATGCACCAGCATGAAGTCCAGGCTCAACCTACAGTACAGACAAGCATTACTGTGACTAAGCTATGTCCCAAGGGCTATAGGACAGACAGCTTTCCCCCTATTACTATCAGAGCAGCACACAAACAGGAGAGAAAAAGAGCAGAATACAGCCAGAGAATTTTGGAAGAGTGGGGAAAAAGAGCAGTGGAAAAACAGTCTGGATGGAGAAGACTACTGATGTCTCAAACTGATGACTGATTACTTAATGGAACAAAAGCCTAGGAAATAAAAATATAATTTACCACTCTGGTAATGACTACACTTAGGAGTCAGAGCTGACATGTGAGAAAGCACAGTGCCCAAGAACCACTGACAGCAGTATTTGAATGAGCACTAAATTCTTAAGAAGAAAAAAATAAAAGTAGAAATTGGAGGGGCACATAATACATGTAATATAATGTATTATTAAAGCTACAGTAAAACCTAATAGCTGGAAGTAGTGATAAATACATTAAGATAAAACTTGTATTTAACTGGGAGAGTAATTAACCTTTAACTGTATTTATCGATGCAGTGATTCTTCTAAGTGTTCAAATTAAAGCTGAATGTCTCTAAACGTATTTTAAGGGTAAACACTTTCTTCAGTTTCAGTTCGCTACAACAAAGCAAAAAGAGAATATATATGAAAACATGCTTGGATTTGCATAGTAACAAAATAAATCACTTTCTATGAGCAAGATTCTTGCTCTGAACTCACGTAATGCAGTGTTTCCACAAAATGCTTCTCCATCAGATAATGGGAACTTGGAAGTATTTTTCTATATTATAATTGTAACTGCACACTGGAGAAGTATATCTGGGGACAATATAGGTATTTCAGACCTCTCAGATGATGGAGGGATCTCCTACACCGCCTCAAAGTATCTGAGCCTGCACCATGGTATGGGATGCCTGAAGAAAAAGCACATCAAAATACCCAAGCTATCTGCATAGCAACAGTGAATCATTAAATGATCTGCAGCGAGTCATCTCTATGTCAAATATCTGACAGAAAAGACTAAGCAGGGGTGGGTCTCATAGCCAGGCTTCAAGATTTTGGAAACACAACAGCAAGACAGTCAGCAGACGCTTTCAGGAGGTTCCTTGCCATGTACTTGCCACTAACATGTTTCACTGTGCCACATGGGTTCAAGCCCTTATTTACTAAGGTAGGAACTTAGAAACTGGAAAAATAATAATCAAGTAATGGATATAAAAAAATCCTTTAGGCTATAAACTTAAACTGATGTTTTATTTCATTTGGAGAAACTGGGCACATCCCTTAGTGCAAATACAGGACCACAGCCACTGACTTCCATGACACAAATAACAACCTGATTAATAATCCAATGTTCATCTGCAGGTTCTCTGAAAATCTTTGCAAACTTACAGTAGCATGGTTATGTTCCAGTTAAAGGCTATGGAGAGTCAGCATGGGTGGTAAATTCTGCAGCACTTTTTGTCTTCTTGGTAAATTAACATCAATCTATTCTCCATCAAACATAACTCTACTTTAAGGCCTGTGTCTGCTCAGATGGACACAGACTGCAAAAATTCCACTCGAACTGCATAGGCTCAGAAAATCTTGCATCTTAATTAAAAATTAAAAAAAAATGTAAAGGAGAGCAGAATCATAGCAAGAAATGAAATTATAATGGAGCTGCTTTTAGCTGGAACATAATAAAATGATTGAGCAGCTACAGGGAATCTCTATTTAAATATACTTCAGTGTAACAACTTACCCACTCTCATACTATTAAGAGAAACAAGCCACTGAATATTGATTTAAGGAAAAATATCTTTCAGTGATCTAGTCCATAACTGTAACACATGTGCAAATATTCTACAAATCAGGGCACTGTACAAATTTAAGCTACTCACAACATAACACGCTGTAAGGCTGGTTTTATTTAACAGTCTTTGCATATTTACTTTCCTCTTCCTCAAACCCTAAAAATACTAACTTCAGAATCGCATGTAAAGAACAGACTAGACTGAAGGGGCTGTAAAGAAAAAGTACCCTCTAACAGTGAGACAAACTTGCCACGTACTTTAACTTTACTAAATTTTCCAAACTGCAAACTCACAGATTAACAAATTCCTTAAAATCTGAGCTCTATCTTCAAGTTTTTGTATATGACAGCTTTTAATAAACATTTAAAGTAATGCAAGTTATTTTAGAACTAATTCCTTCTAGGAAGAAAGATCCCAAAACATTGTTCATTTCCAGAGTCAAGGAGAAAGGAAGGCTGGAGAACTGCAAGCAACATTTTGCTTTCTTATACACTACCATGCACATTAGCGATTGTAATGCAAGAGACTCCGCAGCACAGTGCAGCTATGCACCCACACCTGCTTTCTCCTGCTGTTCTAACAGACGGATTTCTGAACATACCAAAAGTATTCTGAAGGCAACACTTACGATAAACATTCACCACAAGCAAAGGAAATTGTTATATTGACATGGTTTCTTTCATCCTGATTTGAAACCATGCTAAGATCCAAGGATAACAAGAAACATAGAAGGCAGAGCTTGTCACTGTTCTTAGCTGCATTTTTGACATCTGTTTCACAGCTCTTGGAAAGCCCATTTCCATTAATCTATCATGAGAAAAGACAGGCAATAAAATTCCCGGGCTGCAGAGGGCATTAGGAGTTTTTTCTAGCTGACTGTACATTGAGAAAGAACTGTAACAGCCAAATTATGTTACTGTGAATAGACAGAAGATGCTGTAATTCTATTCCTCCTTTTGTCTTAATGGAGTTATTTATGTTGTAATCTTGAAGGCAGACCACTTACCAAAGACATTACCTGACACAAAAAAAACAGCAGACTAAGAACAAAAGGTGACAGACATCCTGGTCCCATTCAGCAAAAGCAGATCTATGCTTCCCTGACTTAGCCTACAAATTGTGATTTGTAGAAGTTTACATATATTACTCCTGCTGCACATTAACATTTAAGAAGATTGCACCAAACAGCCCAGAGACTCATTAGCAAATCTAGGTAAAAGTAAAGGAAATGATTAAAGGTATCATCACAGACAGAGTTTCAAATGACTTAAAAGCATAGCCTTTGTAGTATTTATGCAGTTGAAAAACAAGAACAAAAGTATGTTTGCCGTTCAGTATCAATAAACATAAACATAACAAGATTCTTCAAAGTTGAATACTTTCTTAAGATTAGTATTCTAAATCAGAGAGGGATAACTTGCTGGTCATATACAGCTTCCACAGAAATAATGTACATTCAGCACACAGTTAATAACTGGGTTGCTTTCAAATACAAGATTAATTTCAAGCACCAGGCCTTGAATGCATGAACCTCAATTTATATGACAAGATTCTAAACTGGCTTCTCTCGAACACAAGTGGAAGCAACACTAAAAACGAATACAGGATTTAACAACAACAAAAGCTTGTGAAGGAGGAGGAATGAGAACATGAGGAGATGGAAGACTGTTGTTACAGAAGAAAAAAAAATAATTAAACCATTCATTACACTTATGTAACTCATGGCAGATTTTAAAACATACAAGAGGTTTTCTATTTTTCTGTAGGACACTAACACTCTGTACTCGTCGTATTTGCTACCGAGGAATAAAAGAGAGGTTACTAAAGAGCATCTACCCACCTTATGTAATGTTGAGTTACTAACCCCAGAATTCTAAGTGTACTAGAAAATCGCCTTCAAGCATGAAGCACAGTCTGCAACACAAGAGTGTGTTGGTAACTCACTCTGCTATCCTGAATAGAGAAGCACAGCAGTCAGACATTTGAAAGAGAAAAATAATTGGAACTACCTCCTCTGGATTAACTGAATAATTAAAAAAGCCCAGTGGTACTGATCTATATGGTGGGAGCTACATGGGTTGAAAGATATTTCACTGCTGAGAACCTGCTTTGAAGTCTTAAATAGAGTGAGCACGGTGGTCCCAGCCCGAGTCCCTCCAAACACTGCTAAAACTCATTTCATTTAATCTGGAGCAGCTGACTTCCTGGTAGGACACACAAGATCAAATTGTGTTGCTCTGAACAAGACTGTGGTAGGAAAAAGAAAGCACCAACAACTTTACTGCACAGTTAATGGTCGTAGAGGTCTCCATCTGCTTCGGTTTAAGGAACAGAGAATAGCCTCCAGGATGTTTATTATCTAACATCATAATTGATGCCATTTCAGTTTATGGGAAAGCAGCAGAAATTAAGAGTAAATACCGAAACTCCTGTCAGAAGTAAAACTATTACAACAAGCTATGAATACCTGTCATTATCTCTGTGACTGGCTTTGACTTGCTCTTAATATAGTTTTCATTCAACCTCGGACAGCACAATAAACAAGACTTCAAGTTTGTTCATTTTCCCCAGTTGAGACAGGGCAGAAGATGTTCACGTTTGTAGAGATTTATAGAAATCATTCTTTTCCAGACAGGATTTAAACACAATCCTGCAAAATATTTCCCATTTTAGGCTCTTTTCAAGGAACAGGAAAGGTCTGGCCAGCCAACACATCTCTTAATTTGCAAGCTAGTTTTTTAGGCAGTAAAATATTCACAGTACATTTCTCCAAGTATGAGACCAAGAGAATAGTCCGGTTTACCACACATTTTGTGGTTTAACCAGAAGAAATAAAAAGTAGGTGACCCACAGGAGAACATCTGCATGCAGTGGGGCCATGCTTGAACCAAAACCATCCCAAAGACTGCTTTAGCAGTTCATTCATTTCCGCTCCTCTATTTTGTCAGGTTATCCTGATAAAGACAGAAGAAGTTCTTTATCCATTGTCCACAGCGTGTTTAACCAGAGAAGGACAAGGAGGGATGAGTGTTTCAGATGCAGGAATCTAAACAAGAAATGATTTATTTTTCTCTTCTTTCCTGCAACAACACACCACTGCTAAAATTGCATACAAGAAACAGGAGATAATGAACTCAAAAAAAAAAAAACAAAAAACCCAAAACCTAATTAAAAGACAGCCGGAGATAAACCGACACTTGGCTTTATTTCAACTCAAAAGAAAAACTTTAACACAGGGAAGAGCAAACAATGGGAATGGTGACCATTTGGAGGCAAAAAAGGTCAGACATCTGAACAAACTTGCTGGAGCAGGGGAGCTCTGCAGGCAACTTCCTTCTGGCAAACCTCTTCCCACTTACAAGACACTTTCCTCCATGAAAGCACAATATATTTACAACCTTCCAAGCATATGTAACATACCACTGGGCATTCAATGTATCTTTATGATGCTACCAGAAGTTAGCTCATAACAGCAGTCTCCAAGGTTTGCATCAGCACTGAGCAGATCCCTAAGAAACAGGAGAATATGGCTTGCTCAGGCTACAGGTCCACTTTGGTTAAGCATGCTTTATCAGCCAGGCACAAACATGAAGGTTTTCTTTCCTGTCACAAAGTGCTCAGTCAAGGGAAGCATGACAAGTAAGCTAAAATATATCAGTACTGTCACTGTAGCATTGACATAAATATTATTTCTTACAAACCTTGATATGAAAAATGAAGTTAAAATGCATAAAATTTGGAAGAGGGGTTATTTGAGGACAGGGAAAAGGAGGAGGATGCTTGTTCAAAGTCACTGGGCAAAATGGTAAACTAATCTACATAAAGAAGATAAGCATTTCTGCAAACAGAAAATAACTAAATTATTCTTCCCCAGCGATATAAACATGTAGGATACATAAATTTAACGAATAAGCTATGCAGAATTCTCTGCTGGATGACTGCTGAAGTACAACTATATAGCGCTTCTGTTTTCAGAAGACAGAATGATTGGCGGAAAATAAAGTAACAGATCACAAGAAATGTGATTCAGCATTTAAAGGTATTTCCACTGATTTCCATTGATTACATTTCAGTGCAACAGCAAAAGAATCAGGGCAAGTGTTTTATTTCAGTTACTTCTGCCTTTATATCAAAAGAAAAAAACGGAGACAGAACTCTTGTCAACCAAATTAGTTCAGAGAATATTAACTGTTCTTAATTTTGAGTATAACTCAGTAAATATGTTAGTACTATGTAATTTGATTCAAAGCATCAGATATGTAACAATATCTCCGTTTTAAATCACTGAGGACACATGCAGTAATTCCTATTTCTCTACACAGGTGCAGCACAATGTTCCTATATATAAGAACACCCTATCTGAGGAACTCAAAGAGCACAACACAACTCATGTGGCCTTAACTACTACATATTCAAACAGGTCAAAATCAAAATCTGGCAGACTTTTACAAAGCCCTCAGAAAAGAGAGCAGCCAAAGGCAAACCAAGACTTAACATAACCTGTCCCGTCATGCCTGATGTAACTTGACAGGCGTTGAGTTATGCACCTCTGACATCCACAAATGACCAAGATACAGAAATGAGTTAAAATCCTCAAATCAGAAGATAAGTTTTAGGAAGATTAAGTAAAAGCAATGGTGAATTCATTACTATCGGGTAAGACAACATATTACACTTGTGCAAGAAGTTTGTGATTTTCAGTTTTCTTACCACTTGTACAGTAGTTGCCAATGCGTATTCACACAGAGCTGAAAAACCAGTTGTTACAGGGCTCCAACATTCCTCTTTAGTGCCAGCTACACTCAGGTCTACTTCACAGCAGTCTCAGCTATAACAAGGATTACTTCAAAATACCCCCTTCTCATACTCAAGCCTCTGATGGCAGTTTTCAGCCCCCTCTGCGCGCAACATGCCACAACAGATGCATGACCAATTGAACCACGAAAAATTTCACTGATGTTGAAACTGAAAGGTTAATGGGGTCCTATTCCTGAAGTATCTCAGAATTAAACAAGTTCTGGCATGAAAGAAGCTAACTCCACAAGCCAGACGGGAGATTACAGGAACTCAAACTCAAGTTTGCTGCTTCTTCCTAGCATTATTGTAGAAAAAACTGCAGGTGTTATATAGCTCTGAAAAAGGCCTCTTAAAATAATCCTCTAACACACAGAAAACACACACAGATGACAAAATGCAAAGCAGATCTCTTGAGAAAAGGCACACTATGGTTCACTCAGAGTGCTGTTACATACTAAGATTTTGGGATCCCTTGGTTTGTTTTCACAATGCCCAAAACAATAAAACCCAGGAAAAAAAATATTAAAAAAAAAATACAAAAAAACCCAAATCCAATAAAATGTTTGAAGAATTTTTAACACCTGGTTATCATATCTGCCATATATTTTAATGGCTGTTATCTATTTTTGCCCCTAAGCAGGTCATTGCAATTCTCCTCTATCTGAAAGCTATACAGCTGTCAGAAATGATTTATTCACTCCCTGTTAGAGAAGTGTGTTGCTTTACAACATAAAATACAGCCTCTACTAGTTATCCATTCACCTTTCAACTGGTTTAGGATTTGTTCTGGTTTCTCTTGAACTTTAGAACTTACAGAGTTCCCTTCTGATAAGGACCCAGATACAGGGAACCCTAGAAGTGGACCTTCACAGTGTCTTCACTTAAAAGTCCATCCCCAGCTGATTCCCAAAAATGAAGCAGCAGTAACTCAACATTCACAGTGGCAAGAAAAAGGAAAAATAATTCCTTTTCCTTCAACACCAGCACAGAGACTTCATAGGCAAATGTAAAGGAGCCTTTAACTTCAAAATAAGGAAACACAATCCAGTTTCTCTCTTAGACCACAACAGAGTCCCCTTTCCATTTTGCCACGATTTTAAGGCCAGCTCTGATCACTAATACTTCTAGGGACTGAAAGACCACTACATCTCCAAGAAGCAAGACCAACACACAAGGGAGGATGCAAATATGCAGTATTTCTATCCTACCAGGTCTGGCACAGGGAATTCTCCATGGAGCAGACTCCAAGGCCATCACCTCATCCACCTCATAAAGCTCTGGTAACGAATACACAACCTGAATCTATAAGCACTCTCCCAGGGCAAAACCAAAACATGCTGTACATTTTATGACCCACAGTACCACTGCTTGTTAAACAGCATAGGCATTTCACAAATACTATAAAGTCTTTCATACATTTCTTCTTCTTGTTCTTTTTTTTTTGGTAAATATTAAATGGAAGCTTTGCAGCAAGTGCACAGAAACATTATTTAAATATTATACTTTTGTACTGGTTACCAATATTAGCTCCTTATATTGGTCCCACACAAAATAACTGACTGATACAATACTTTAAAAATGAAAACATAAAACTATTATACCATAAACTTTGCCTACTATAGGCACATTATGGCAGAGAGATAAAACTCATCAGGCTCCTGCCTGCCATGGCTTCAGATGATATCAGCAATCAACTTCAGTGCACATCTGAGTGGCCTTGAAAGGAGACACTGTGACATGAGCCTGCGGATAAAAAAGGAAAATTCAAGCCCTTAAAAAGGATTGCAGTGTTGAGATAAGCTGGTGACACCTGTGCTCCTTTATCTGGAATCAGCATCAGAATTTGACTTTCAAGAATTTAGGATGTTTAAAAGTCTGTAAATAAATTAATTGAGGGAAAACAATCTGTTAAAGAACTTCATTACTCACGGTTTCTCCACCACAGAAGCAAAGATTAGAGCTAGACAAAACACACAAAGATACTCCTTCCAAGGGATCAATTTGTCCACAGAGACCAGGGTTAACCCTGAAGCACACTTGCAATTCTGTTCTGCCTTTTTCTAGGAAATGAACAATCTCTGCACTACAGCATCAAGCAAAAGGCTAGAGCAAACTTAAAGAGAAAAACAGCAACTACTTTGGGATGGAAAAAATACTTTCCAGCAATTTTGTTAATCAATACAAAACTAATGCTTTAAATACTTAAATGCTAAGGCATACAGATGTGATTTAGTGTTTCCCTAAAAATAATGTATTCGAAATTCTCTGGAAAAAAACAGGCCATTCAGTTACATGTTCGAAGTCTACTGAATCATTTGCTTTCTTCAGAGGGCACAGGAAAATAACCCAGTCAAATCTTTCACATACTTAAATGCTAAAACAGAGGTTTTAAAGATTCCATTCCTGTATCTTAATTTCACAGTGTCATCCCGGCAAGTTAGTTAAACTGAACAATAAGCACACCTCTTAAGGCAGCAGGTGCTCTCTGACTACTGAGAACAGAAACTTGTACACTTCTTGCTGCTATACTGGGTGGTGCTCCTTACAGAGAGATTTTGATTCCTCTGTTTGTGGATGTCTACTTTATGAACTGAGAAGCATAACACAGGAAAATGAAAAAACTGTATCTGAAAAAAGGAGACCCCCATTACTCTGATTTAACACTTGTTACAAAAGGCACATGTACCTGTCCTTTTCTGTGCCAGAAGTCCCCATTCAAAACTGGCAATTTAGGAAACTATTTTCAAGTTATAATTTCAGATAACTAATCACACGAAAATTATGGTCATGAAAATAGCTGATACACAATTATAAAGTTAATTTGTATGATTAGGCATCAAATCTTTAATTAAAATTAAAAATATATATTTCTTAGTTTTCGTAAGTTTCTTAATGACATTTAAACATTGTTCATCTCTCTAGCACATTCACGTTTCAAGGTGGTGCATCATTTGTAAATAATCATCCATGTTAACTTCCTACAGCAAACATTTAATAAGCAATGGGTTATACATAAACAGAGAGGGAGGGGAAGAGAGGGAGGGACAGAGACACTGTATTTGCTTAGAATTTCCACAACAGTATATTTGGCTTCTGTACCACTTTGCTGTGTTTTGGGTGTATCCTACAGTTCCCAATATCCTGCAGTGTATAAACAATCAGAAGTCACAAACTATTCTCCATGCTTTTAAGTATATACATATATATGCAAATAGGTGTATGTGGGAATTGCCACTAGGATTACTCAAACTTTAAAAAATTAAGAACGAGCATATTATGACATACCTGGGCCTATCAGCCAACTGTGAATTTACCCCACGCAAATGACATTTTCCACATAGCAACAGAGAAAACAGAATAAATGGCCAAGAGGACTATCAAGGATCACTTGAAATGGAAAACACTGGAATTAAATTGGTAGGATTTAAATTGTAACAAGAAGCTTCTGAAAATATATTCATTTCAAAACCAGAACAAGGAAAAAACAACAGTCAACTAGAAAGCAGACAATTCTTCATTAGTCTATAGGAATTTATAACTCATCAATCAGCAGGAGGTGAGGAAGCCCAGCTGAATCAGAAAATAAGCACTGTTTGTGAATAACAAGATTTTCTCTTAAGCATGAAAATCTGTAATGAATGATAAAGAATATTTCAATGGCAATACAAATAAGGCAGGAATTACTTACTAATATTCTAACAGCTAACAATCTTTTCAAAATGACAGAAGAGCACCCTCACAGAGAAAATGCTTATATACCCTGGTTAGCAGATACAGCTGAAAGGATAAACACAAACCAGAATTAACGACATTAACACAGCTTGCAATTATTTTTCCTTAATTAGAAACATATTTTTCCATTTCCTAAAGACAAAGTTAAAACATGAGAAAAAACTGAGATGATAAATGCCAAAGCAAAGACGTTCAAAGCCTCTGCTGTCTTTCAATTGCCTAGCTGTAGTTCCAGTGCCCATCACTGCACAATACTCAGTTTACAAACAATAGCAGGATGAATGCTGATAGTGGACTCTGATGCTGACTGTTGATCCACCAATTAAATAGAACCACCTCCAAGCAGAAACACAACAGGTGTTTGCTGAACCTTGTCCCCGACACAGCTACTGCTGCTGAACACATCTAGTGAATGAAGGTACAGAAGGCAATGGAGAGACCATCACTGGGCAGGGCACATACTCTGCTAAAATGCCCATTTTGTATTTAATATTCCATAAAACACTGTACACTTGCACTGGGGGTATTTAACAGCTGGTTTTCTCTTCAGGTACAAGAAACTGCAGAACGCCAAAGGGCTGTTTATTACAGCGTATAAAACTTTTACTTTCAGGAAACAGGAGCATCCGAGAAATTGGGGAAACGCAGACAGTAGCTAGAAGTAGGTATGAGCAGGCAATAACAGAGAGATGGCAGAATAATATCACCTTCTGTCTATTTACTTTCATATCCAATGTTTGTAAAGTAGCATCAGACAACATGGAGACTTTATTGCAATTTCAGAAATGACTGTGGACTGCTCTAAACCAATGATGGAACTGGAACACAAGAGGTTCCACTTAAACTTGAGAAGAAACTTCTTCTCAGTGAGGGTGACGGAACACTGGAACAGGCTGCCCAGGGAGGTTGTGGAGTCTCCTTCCCTGGAGACATTCAAAACCCGCCTGGACACATTCCTGGGTAACATTATCTAGGTGTTCCTGCTCCGGCAGGGGGATTGGACTAGATGATCTTTCGAGGTCCCTTCCAATCTCTAGCATACTGTGATACTGTGATAAAAGTTATATTAAAAATGGCCAAGATTTCAAATCTCAGAATTTGATCTGGATAAGGGGCAGTTTCCAAAATACTGGCAGTGTAACATTTTGTAGGTTTTATCTGCCACATTTCTCATCAGGCTTCAAATCAAGATAGGCAAACAGACATGTACAGAAATTAAATCTTTCCTTTTTTCAACTAGCCCAAAATTCCTTCAGTAAAAGATGAAAGTAAACATGTTTTCTTAATAAGTGCTCTGGATAAGCTGTAGATAAAATACATTAAAATTATTGTCTAGAATGTCACCTGTTGACTATCAGAAACTAAATATTCTGAACACTAATCTTTTGTGAAATGTAATCTTTTAAAAGGTTCTTCTATTCACTGGAAATGAAAGGGAACCAAAACAATAATGCCACAAATGCTTGAGCACTTGACTGCAGTTTCAAATTGCAATATTGCCTCCTCCTTCAGCATCTATCTTGTAAATAAGTACATTACAGAATGGGGAGAGCAGAGAGGAATGTTACAGATTTCTCCCCCCCCCCCCCCTTCCCCCCCAATATATGTAATTTGATATGCACATCACCTTTCACCATTTGGCTAGCCTTCAACTTTAATTTAACCTCTGAATTTTACTTGCTTATCTGGCACGTAATTTTTGCAATTACTAAACCTGCCTACATAATCAAGTACAGTATATTCTGGAAGTCACCTTTTCTAGAAGAAAACACTTCCTCTTATCCAGTAGTAACATATGTCCTGATATAAATCCAATTTTCTTTTCAGTGCGCGAACAATGCTCTCCAACACATATAGAGCAGCAAATTTTAACTGTTAACAGAAGTTTCATGTTTCAAGTTCCTTTTCCCCTTTGTGCAGTGCTATCAGGCAAGGAAAAACCAGACTATGAAGCACAGCTGATGGCTTGACCGCATTCCCACCAAGCAGTATTTATTGCCCGCATAATACCCAAATCACTCTCAGCACTCAAACTAAAAGTTGAGAACTACAGATACCGTAAGGCTGACTATGGCTCCTCCAGAAATTAGGAGGCCAGAACTGAAGTATGCTAGCAACTTAGTTTTGAAAAGCCTATGCCATTTCTGTGGCTGACCCTGAGAAAGCCAACACCTTGCTCTTTCCTTTAAAGCAAATGTCAGTCTGTATATGCATGCCATTGTACTGCTAAACACTAAAACCGTATTTCACACTGAAAATCTAACTTGTTTTGCATGTCCATATAAAAGGTATTGGTATGTGGTAACTGTTTTTCAAAATTACACAGTTTTGTTAAGAAAAAAAAAGTATTTTTCAACATTGTAGTTGTATGAAAATTTGTCGTGGTGTGCTCACAGACCCTCAGTGTAGCCTAGGCCCAGCAAAATTAAACTATCAAATATCTAAGGATGTCTGCTGCTCATGTACCAGCATATTTCTGTAGGACTGTGGCATGTGCCCTCTTGCCTAGGAAATAAAGGAGCATACTCTAAAAAAATCCACAGACAAACTTACTTTCCTGTACAAGAAGCAACCCAAATCTAATGCAGAGGTTTATATACAAGGAATGTCAACTTATTTATTCTTTTAAGGCTAGTACTATCTCTCCTTTAAAAGTAAGGTCACATCCATAGAGTTCTATTTCTTGTTTTTGTCTTTTATATGCTTACAGGTATTCTGTTCTCTAAGGCTCATCTGATATAGCTCAATATACACATTCTCTGAGCAGCCACTATTGTCAGAGACACTGACTTGACCAACTGTGGGATTTCTCAAATTCTCTGCTGCATGCCAATACAACACTTGAAGACAAGTATGTAAGGCACTTTTTGGAAGGAGGCAAAATTTAGTAAAGGCCTATTTTGCTCTTGCTTCTTAACCTTACAGAGTAATCAAGTGGTTCATCTTTCTGAAAGTTAGTCATACAGTGAGTATGTTAGCATACTACATACACAGTAAATACTCATCAGAAAATAACGTTGGCAGTAACAGACCCTTAGTCTGAAGGAGGGAGGGAGACAGAAGAGCAGTTGGTCAGCTACCTTTTAAATATAGTTTCACAGAGAAATTTTTTTTTTTTTTTTTTTTTACAATAAAAGACCTATTGTACAGTATACAGACAAGTAAAGAAATTAGGAAAATGAGTCTCTGGCTGTTATCAGCAATATTTGGTTTACATGTTCCTGGCAGAAACCTATGTGGAATAGCTCCTACATTCAGATGGAAACCCTGATTTTCTCTACAGAAAGGTTTTAGTTGTAGGGTCTTTTTATATATACATGTATAAATATATATATACATACACACACCAATCCCACAACTAAAACCAACCTGTTCTATAAACATTACAGTATAATTTTACTTTCAAGGAAGCAATTTTACTACAAGAATTAGATTAACTTTCTACTTGTTTTGAACTGGCAGAGAACATCTCTATTTCTTTTCGTACGGTCCTCAGAAAACTGGCACAGCCTAAAGGAGCTCCCAAAATCTGGATTTGACTTTAAGAGTTGCCTCAATACATCACCTGGGAAAGTAAACAGGTACATTTTCCTAAATGTAGTTCCACTGATTTCAGTTGAGCTTATTTACAACAGATTAGTATTTAAATCTACGTGAGTTTTAGAGCCGAGAAAAGGATATTTAAGTAAGCAATTTGGAACACTGAAATTACTACTTCAGTCTGTAGTATCAATGAATAAAACAGTATTTCTCTACCCATTCACCATATGTCTTCGGATGTGTTTCAAGGGCTTTTAATTCTCTCACAAATATTATTTGGTGACATGGAGATTGTTTTGCTTGAAAGATGCCTGCTGTTATTTTTAATTCTAGCTTGCGGGCATCAAGATTCTGTCTTTAAAAAATAAAAATCTTTTATAAGGGGGAAATAAAAGAATTTCCGTTAAGGGGAAGAGGGCATACATTAACTTTATTAAAAAAAAAATTCTGTTTCCAAGAATCCAGCACACTATTTGTAAGATTATTTAATATCCAAGTTGCTTTAGCTTTCTTTTTTTCTAAATCTCATCAATCCTTTTTGTTTAATTCCATCATTCTGGTAAAAAAAAGAGCTGAGGACATTGCTGCTGTCTGAGGTTGAAAACACATTAAGTCACCCACTGTTAATATACTATATTAATAAGCACAAGCATGAATACATAAAGAGTGTTATTCATCACAACAACCTTCATTTGCAAGTAATTTCTGATTCTCCTTTGTTTACTAGGTCAGTGTTCCACCATGGAGATGATAATGATCCTTTTCAATCGAAGGAATGAAATGGAAATAATTAACGGTAACTACCAATGTATTAACTATTTAAGATATACAGGCAAGTGCCTGGGGCTAACACCTATATATTACCATAAGGAAACCGTGACTTTTTCCTCCCATCTGGTTTAAGATCCATTAAGAAAATGCACTAACCACAAGTTTATTTATGGGATCAAAAAATGCTATCATGACCCAGTCCGAGATAATTACTTCAGCCTGCTAGGATAAGAAAGCTTACTTGTTGCAAAACAAATAAACCCTGCCACAAAGGGATAAACAGAAGACAGAAAGAGAAGAATGCAAAGAAAATATCATGGGTGAACAAAGAAACCATACCAAGACAGTAAGACAGACAGAGATAATGCCATTTAGCAGCGACACAGAACTTCTTTCTTGAACTAAGTTATGGGTTTCTCTCCAAACAATAAGTAAATATTGTCAGACTCCTACTTGAAAACTGCTGCAGAGATCTTTCCAGAGATCAAACAGGCTCCTGGGTCAACTATTTTCCAGATTACAGCTAGGCATTACCAGAAGACATCAACAACAAAGCTTTATCAGCACATACTTTTCCTATTATTTTCTAACAGATATAAAGAAAAAAGTACCCAAGTTACTTGAGGAAAGAGAACTGTAGCAAGCAGTAAGAAGTCATTAGGACTATTTATAAATCAGATGCAATATACCCTCACAACAAGTGCTTTGAATACACAACTGAATGTGAAGCATCTTGCAAGAGTATGTTCCATGTACTGAATTAGTTTAAAAAGCATTATTCTCACACAGGTCCTGTTTAGCAAACTTATCATAGTATTTAATGGCAAGACTACAACAAGCTCAGATGCTTTAACATCACAGCAAACAGAAGTGCTTTACAGCTAGCAATGGACTTGAATATACAGTTTACGTGCACTTACTGAAACTTCACAGTAGTGAATCATACAGTATTGCACCCCTGCCAAAGTAGTTGTTATATCCAGAATTATCTTCTTCCACACACACCATACCCTTATTTAATAGGATCACAGAATGGTTTGGGTTAGGAAGGACCTGAAGATCATCTAGTTCCAAACCCCCTGCCATGGACAAGGACACCTCACACTAGACCATGTCGCCCAAGGCTCTGTCCAACCTGGACTTGAACACTGCCAAGAATGGAGCATTTATCACCTTTTTGGGCAACCTGTTCCAGTGCCTCACCACCCTCACAGTAAAGAACTTCTCCCTTACATCTAACCTGAACTTCCACTCTTTTAAGTTTAAACCCATTGCCCTTGTCCTATTGCTATAGTCCCTGATGAAGAGTCCCTCTTCCCTGTAGGCCCCCTTCAGATAAGGGAAGGTTACCTGCATCAGAACTATTTTGCCTTGATGAAAAAAAGGATTAAAATCCCCATGTAAGTACTGACAATGGCTCAAGCAAGTCAGCACATTCTCTTGAGATCTAGGTGCCTCCACTAATTTTTGTCACATAAATGAGAGAAATGAAGTCATATAGATACAGCAACATTTAGCAGTCTACTGACTTAACATGTGACATTCCCTACAGGTTTGATTAGCAAAGCATGATTAGACTGAAGGAGCTGCATGTGGAGATGATGGCATGGCCAACAAGTATTGCACAGGAAGCACTTGTGACTATTTCAGCAAATTTCTGCATAGCAGTTTTAAAGAGAAGTAGACAACACGACTGGAGAGTGCTTCTGACGTACAGAGCCATAAACTAAAACCTTCACTTGGACAAGAGCCACAGGCCAACAAAACCAAGGGAAGAAGAATACCAGACACTGAGCTGAAACCCCCCTTGGTCGCACCATTCCCCAACAGGACAGGACAGGACTGTATGTGCAGCTGGATCCCAGGAACCCAACAGTGGCAGGAAAGCAGCCCTTTTTGCCCTGCTGAGCCTCAGGGTGCCACCTGGTTTGCCAGGTAACCTGGCCACAACAGGCCCATCGCGTCCCATTGACTGCCTCTGAGCTCAGAGTCACACACGTTCCCACTCCCTGACAATAGAAGGAAAAACCTTTTGCAGTAACAGATCCTGCCTCTCAATTAGGAGATGCCAAGTCAATCAGATTTGAGTTCCCAAACAGAAGCCAAAGAGATTCCTCATTTACATGAGGAAAGAAACGCAAAAATAGATCGTTAGAGGAGATTTACATACAGCTGGACCCACTGAAACGGGGCACAGTATCAACTACAAAGATGGTAATTATCAAGAGTTTCTTTCCATGAATTGAAAATCTTAACATTGCTATTAACTCAATCTCTTTTCAGATTTTTATTTGGAAGAAAACAGTGTATATGCATTCCATGCTCTTCAAAAACAGAAAACCTACACAGCCTCAGAACCTATTTTAAGAATTACAACTCGTACCATGGTTTATTTCTAATATCAATCTGTAATTCACTGCATAAATTAAAGTGCACATTTCCAAAAATCATGAAGAAAATTACAGAGATCAAAGAACACATTCAACGATTCAATGCTACTTAAAAGTCCAAAGGTACAATGGGGAAATAAAGAAATCTTACCAGTATGTGGATAACCACACAAATCTGAAAGAACAAAGAAACAAAGATTATTTTATTTGCTTGACTATAAAACATGCAGGAGAGGTAGGAAACTAGGAATGTGCAGCAAATATTGAAATGCAAACATAATGTAATCTAAATCAGGGTTTTGAAATCAACATGCCATCCTGGAATCATTACACTGACCGTGCTCTAGTATATGCTGTATGTATTGTTTACTCGTAACTCCCAAATCACAGCAAAACAGAAAGAGTCAAGAGGAGAGAGATAAGAGACAGGAACTTCTGTATACTGTGGGTAGAAAAAGGATGGGCTGAGAAGAGCAGGCAGGTGACAAGTAAGGTAGGCTATGACAGAGATGTACAAAAAAGGAGAAAGGGAAAGGAGAGAAAGAACAGTCCAACCAAACCTACAGGGATGGAGGAAGGCAATGATCAGAAAGGAATGTATCTTCAGCTAGTTTTAACATTATACTAGCAACATAACAAAAAAAAAAACGAGAGAGAGAAAATAACATTTTAAACATTTTATTTCAAAAATCCTGTTGTCCAAAATACTTGTTAAATATAAAATTTTATGTACAAAGATTTCATTTGAGAATACATACATTTAAAAAGACAAAAAAAAAAGGGGGTGGGTGGGTAGGGGAGTCTGCTGCCTAATTCTAGCCTGTATTCCAACAGTTCTGGAGCTTCCTGAAGCTCACAAATATTCTAAAGACAAATACCATGCTGGGTTTACATCAGTTACCCAGCCACCTAGTAAGAGATGAGGCCCTCAGCTTATCTCAGCCACCAGGAACTGAAGGAAATTAAGACATCAGCTGTATGCACAGGACCTTTCTGCACATGCCAGTTCCATCACACAGTGGCTTACCCACAGTGAGCAACTCTCTTTAGCACACAGAAGTCACAGTCTCAGAAAGTATCACACTTCATTTCAGTAGCCACTGTGCATAAGCTGGTGTTATTACACCTTTTTCCATAAGAGTAACAAATACGTCGATATGCATGTGAAACCATTTTGAGATAATCCACACAAAATTAGAGACAGAAGAATTTGCTCCCTTAAGTTCTCTTCTCGTTTTCTACCCACACCCATGTGTAAATTCACTGCTGTTGAACTGCAAATTTATATTCAAAAACGAAAGCATGCAGTAAGGATTAAAAAAAAGGGGGGAAAAATAAAATAACCAAACCACACTACCACATGTATGCAAATATAAGAGTTCACACTGTTTGTTTGAAGTTCAGGTTCTCATGTAGTAACATAAAGCTTCAGTGTTTGTATTGCATAAACTGTGATTCAAATGCTTGTTACAAAAATAACTCCTTATTATAATTTTTTTAAAGAAATATGACTTAATGTCAAGAGCTTATTTTTCACAAAACATTCACTTCCAGTTAAATTTAACTTGGCAATGTTCATTTCACTTAAATATCCATTTTGCCAAGGGGAAACAAGTTCCTAGATGTAGAGTATACATCACTGCTTATATATGGAATTTTAAATTATTTTTTTGTTGTTGTTTGCTTTAGGTTTCAAAGGCAGTATTGGTTTGCTTCTTCCACAAAACAGCAGTTAAATTTCTCCTACTGAACATTATTTTTATCACAGACTGGATCTCTAGGACCATCTCAGTTACAGGAATCCTTCTTCCACCCTCAAACCCTCAAAAAAGTATGCATACACCTCCGCAAAACTTCAATTCTAATTTCTTTCTATGTCTGACAGAGTGGATAACTGCGTATCGTCAATGCAGCTCACTAGACACTTGTCATCCCAAATGAATTATCCTAAAAGGAAGGAGGACATTTAGCTGCAGGAAGCATGATTTCAAAGCTTAAAGTACAGCTGCATTTCCCAACTCTTCACACCCTTTCCACCTCCGCTGACTGACTGAATAAAATGCACATGGATTTCTGCCAGGTAGGGACAGTCACAACACAAAGCTTTAGGCATGAAGGGCCACCGAGAGCTATGCATCACAGAGAGCATCAGGTGGAATTGACATACAGCTCATAGCAGCAGCACATGCAAAAGATCTTGTTATTCACTCGTGAAGCTGGGTTTAACGTTTATTTTAACATCTGAAAAATCTACTACATATGACCACGTAAGAAATATCAAAATACCGATCAAAAGAAAGCTTCCATATCTTCATTTCAGAATCCCTTTTTAGGAACTCCAGACACAAATGAATCTATCAGTGACTACTATTTAATAGTCAAAACACTAAAATTTCAAACCATATATATGAACTATGTTAAAAGTTTAACTGCATTCCCTATTTTAAGAGGGGTGTGAATAGGGCAGAGAATTTCAAAGTAAGATCATCATCAGCAGTCTTTACTAGGTTGGGGATCCATCAAATCTAAGACCTTTCCTATAGCTCTAGTTGAAACTAGAGTTATCAACTAGAAATAAAATTCTTTCTGATAAGATGCTAATCCGTGGGCTTTTTCCTAAATATAAACATAGCAGAATAATGCACTGAATGGTTAGGCAAAACATTCTGCCATAACTGGACTTACCATATGAATTTTGTCTTTGTTGATTTCAGTTACAGTTTCATAAACTTAACTAATAAAACCAACATGAGTCCTCTGAAGTTCTCCAAAATGAAAAGAAAATAAAACAACCAGGTACCAGAACAGATCTGTAAAGATCCTGATTCATAACAGTTATGATAATATCTAACAGACACACAGGAGACTTCAATCCTATTACAAGCAAACCAACCAACTGCCTAGAGATAAAAATTCCTATTAGGATTGTCTACATGTTCTTGATCATAACTTTTTTTTTTTTCCTAACCAATATTTGACACTTGTTATTTTAACAGCATTCTTTTAGAAGGAGGAAGTTGGGGGGTAAACACACTACATGAGTAGAGACTATAGCTTACTGAATGTAAACTGTGTGTTACGTGATACAACACACAGACAACCTTTTCAAGCTAGAAAAACAGCTGAGATCAAAAACTCTGAACACTACCCTAGGAATCAAGAGGTCTAATTAATTTCAAGTGCAGAAAGACTTTCTTCAAGGTCTTTACATCACTTGCATCGTTTTACAGAACGACACAGCTCACAAAGCACTTTAGAGATGTAATTACTGCTTGTAAAGCTCACTGACCACAGCCTGAAAGTTTCTTTTAGCCAAAGCAAGGAAGCGTATCCTGCCTTGCTCACAACAGTTATAATTCCCAGACTTTGGATCTTCAACCAATGCAATCTTCTTTGGCAGGAACATCAGAAAAGAGGATAAAGAAACAACAACATACATATGTGTAAAATAGAACTACTGATGAATAGTAAAAAAACCCCATCAAGTGCAAGCACAGAAGCATAACTACAACCAGTCATTTCACATACATAAACTCACAATTCCTGAATTATCACCTCCTTAGAGAGTTCGCAGAGCACCGAGAAAGTGCTCTACTTCAAAACACCCTTGTTGATCAAGTATACCTTCTTTCTCACACAGTATTACTTTCAGTATCTTAAATCAATTAATTCTTTCAAGGAACAAAGACAGCAATAAGTTTCTTCAGCTACTGTAAAGCATTCAGTAATAAATAAGCATTCATAAATAACAAACAGCAACAAGAAGGTACCAGAATACTAATGTGCAGGGATAAACTGCACACCAGAAACAATTTTAAATGTGCCAATAATCCGCTTTTTTCCAAATCTAGGAAGTGATCCCTGTACTACCAGTCTTGCATGTTCATTGAGTAACAATGCACCTCATCATGACAGTTACAACTTCCTCTGTATCTTCTGGAACAGTTTTTTCTCCTTACAATCCACATTTTGGATTCAGGAATAACATCAAATCCCACCTGTAATGAAATACCAATACAGCAAAGAAAATAAGCTTTTAAAATTTCAACACAGTGTCATACCGGTTTCAATACCGTTGAAAGTAAATTTTTTCACTTCCCATCTGATATCTTCTGGATCTCAGCCACTGGCAGCATGTAAGAACCATTTTGCAGACACAGAAACAACCAAGTGAAAAGCCCGAGCTACAATTCTTTTAACTACAGTTGGGTGGGGTCTTTCCAAAAGAAAATTATGAACCATAGAAACACAGAATCAACTAGGTTGCAAAAGACCTTCAAGATCACTAACTCCAATCATTACCCCTGCACTGCCAAGACCACAACTAAACCATGTCACTAAGGGCCTCATCTACAGTTTTTGAACACTTCCAGGGATGGTGATTCCACCACTGCCCTGGGCAGCCTGTTCCAATGCCTGAGCACCCTTCCAGTGAAGAATTTTTTCGTCATATCCAATCTAAACCTCCCTTGGTGCAGCTTGTCCTATCTTGTTACCTCTTGTCCTATCGCTGTTACTTGGGAGAAGAGACCAGCCATCTCCATCCCCCTTTCAGGTATTTGTAGAACAGTACGGCTCCCCCTGCACCTTTTCTTCTTCAGACTAAACACCCCCAGTTCCCTCAGCCGCTTCTCATGCGACTTGTGCTCTAGACTCTTCACCAGTTTTGTCATTGAAGGCTGACTGTTCTTGCAAAGAGAGAGGGCATTGCAGGGATACCAGTGCAGACATTCTTCCCCCCAGTGTAGGTGGGTGTGGGAGATGTTACGCAAGGTGGGTGAGAATACACTTTTAATCTTAGGATTAATTCTACTCTATAAACATGTCTAGCATTCAAATATTACACTTTTCTGCAACATTTTTACACAAAGGTAGTAATGCAGTGCCACTCACAGCAACAAAAATATTGGTTTTATCAATGTATTTTGCTCAAACCATGAAAACCTGTGAGACAAGAGCACAACTTTTGCAGTGCAAGCTACATCTATGGTGGCTAGCTAAGGTATTTCAGTAGAATGGTTTCAGCATTAGCTTGACTTGAGAGAAATAGAATTATTTTGCAAAGAAATAAAGAGAGAAGTTACATCAGTTAGAGCATTACGCACATTCTTGCTGATCCGAGAAACTTGTCCTAGAGGGATGATAGTGGGTCTAATAAGTCCTTTACAGCTTGAAGGCCCAAAATATTACAGGAGTGATGAGAAAGGAAACAAATAAAAACAAATGGGGAAAAACTAAAAAAAGGTTTTCATGTAAAGTCTCCAACCAGATTTCACTAGCAATTTCCCATTAACACCTATCACAGCTCCTTGGCCAGTTTCTATACTGGTAAGGATTAGTCTTCAGGACAGTGCTGCTGGTTTTAAGGCCTTCCTCCATTCAATTCAGGCTAATGAGCACTCTGAATTTAACCAAGTCCTCACAGAAGAAGCTCAAGAGCTGCTGATGCTCAAACTGAACTGGTTGGAGAAATGGATTGTGATGATGTACAGGATCTACACATTAAACCCATCTCTGAATTACGGTCAAATTTCTGGAAAGAGTTTCAGCTTGGGAAACATGAAAATCCCAACAGTTCCGTTTCAGCAATTCTGGAATATTTGTTTTTAAAGTTGGATTGTAAGGAGACAAAACCATCACAGAAGATATGGAGGAAGTGGCAACTACTCCAATGAAGGCACTACCTTAGCATACTGATGGCAGTATTCTATCTAAATCACAAACTTCTAAATTTACAAAGTTTATTATCACTTACTAGCTCTTCACATACATTTAATTCACCATACATTAAATATTCTGCAGGATGAAATAAAAATATCATCCCATATGTCAGAATGCACACAGAAAATTAATAGTTTTTAAAAGTTATAGTTCAAGTTCAAAGGAAAAGAAGCGAAACTAATGCCGATTCAGTTCTACACAGAAAGCTCAAAGAAATGCTATATATTGTGTATGTTTTCAGTTTGCAAAGTGTATTTCATATTCTTGCAAAGATACTGAACAAGGGAGGTATTTATGCTACGCCTCATCTGCAGCTTGCTGGCAGGACAAGGACAGGCATTGGGGCACTGCACAGCCAGAAAAAGGCATTCACAGTGTCAGTAAGTCGCTAGATACACACAGCAAACAGCATCTTGCATGTTTCAGAAAATGGTGTCACACCATGTGGGTGCTTTTTGTACCATCTGACCTTGAACAAGGCCCGAGATGAAGTAAACATATGGTGAAAGTTTGAAAAATCTTCAGTAAGCATAGAAAATGAGATCAGACAGCTATGGCCACACAGCTGAGAGGTCTGCACTCTTTTAAAACATGTTATTCTTATTACATGTAAAATCTAAGGAAAAACAACCTACCTCAAAATACAATAGTCCTTCCATTTTCAGAGACCTATAATTCTAAGTCTTGTCATTCTGCTTCAAGTACCAATTTACCCAGCCAATACTGTTGATCTTGTGTAACTCACTTGCAAAGAAAACCTTGATCAAATGGCAGTACGCTAATGAAATTCATCAGAAGTAAGTTTGAATATGATTAATCTTAGCATGTGTGCCTCTGAAAGCTTCTGCAGCTAAATATGGAACTACTGACTTCATAAAAGGTGTAAATTTTGTGATTTAACGTGAACAATGTGAAAGTGAGGTTCTAGGAAGGCTTTGTACAACATGGTGATGCCTCTTGGGAGAAGCAGAGCGCAGCACAGAATAAACAGACAAAACTGAAAGCAGAAGAAAAAAAGCAAGCTGAGAGGTATGCATCACTAACAACATGCAGTATCATACTAAGTTCAGTCATGTAGGCCACTGCAGGCTCTATTTTTAATGTTTTGGTGCACAAGACTGCAAGCGGGAGCTTGATGCATGATCTCTGACATGCTTAGGTAGGTGATGCAAACAACAGTACTGAAAAGCATACGGATCATTTCTGTGCAGGAACTCTGGCTAAAGGAACAAGGAATTTTTCTTAAAAAGACTTTTCTGTAAACCAAATAGACCATTTTTAATTTAATTTTTTTTAAGGACTATCTTTTTACAATCCAGGTGTTAGCAGGCATGGCTGTGTGCAACATACTACATCTTCGATTTGCTTCTGAAGTGCTTATAGCTTGACTTTTGTGAATGTAGGTCAGGTCCTTCACGACGCGCAACCCATCACACCCTTGCTCTTGAAAACACCAGCATTCCCTTTCAGCAAAATTTCACTGTGTTTACAGGGCAGACATTTTAAAACTTCCCTGTATTTCGCTAAAATCTCAAAATTCCCATAACACCCAATAGACAGAGATACACAAATACTAACCTCATTTCAAAGACTCCCATATGTCAGTTTCAAGAAGGTGAAGGAAAAGATCTATAAACAAAGAAATGGCTTTTTAAACAGCAGTCCACTCTTAGGAGGCTGTGCATTACACAGCAAAAACAATTAACATGATTCACTCATTGTGAAAAGGGCTGAAGGGGTTTATCAGTGATGTACAATTGCACAGGATGACATTAACTGAGCCAGCAATGAAAAATGACCTTGTAACATTAACATGAGTTTAGAAAGGGGGGAAGGGGCAACCTGACTTTTCGGGGAAGGACACAATATGGGAGGGGCTCATTATTAAGAATTGTCTTTCCTTCAAGTAGCCTAGGAACTCCCCATCTAGCCTCTATTTCAAGAACAGCCTTTTGACTAACTCCATCACAGGCATCAGCTTTGCTTCATGTCATCATGTCTGTGGTAAGACATTCCTTTTGTCCCCTCCCCACAGCTCCATACTTGAAAAGCTTACTACAGAAATCATGCTTCAAACAGAGAAATCACTTTTGAGCACATCAGCACACACTGCTTTTTCACAAGTTAAACTGTCAACTTGTGGGTCTGACTGTGTGACCTGCTGATGTCTAAGCAGAGTCCAGGCTAGGGTCAGTCCTGCTGGCCAGGATTTAAACAGTGCATACAGCAAGATGCTTACATAGCATGCACAGACAAAAGTTCATGTGTAAATGTGATACAGAATCCAATACATCAAGTTTTCTACTATTTTTATTTATTGCTGTCATTAACACTGCTGTAAAAAACTGTCTGGACTGCAAACAGATAGAGCTAGAAATCTTCAAATCCTGAATCCACTGCCAGAATTTTCCTGAAGTTTTAAATGTGAAGCACTGAAAAATGTTGAAGCTCCCCCCTAGAAACAGGTCATCAAAACCAGATGGTAACCTCTGTTCACTACAATCATCCTCTTGCTCTTTGTCAAAAAAAAACCCAAAAAAAAACCAAAAAAAAAAACCAAACAAACAAACAAAATAATCCAAAAGTAAAAGTTTTCCACATCTGTAGATGTTTATAGAAGTTTGTTACCTTCTTTGAATTTTTGAGGGAGAAAAGGCACGAAAGAGAAATTCACTATTATAATTCTCCAGAATAAGTACTTTGATAAATCAAATCTCTTCCACAGACCACTTCATAAACACCTGTGAAATATTACGGAAATTGAGATTTTCTAACAGGGTACCAGTCACAGGACAGAGAAAACCTTGCTATAAATCCACTGCTACTGAAGTAGAATTCCTCCAGCTGTTCCTTAAAAACACACTACTGGATTTGGTATTGTATTTGAATTATAGGAGACAATTCAAAGGTGTGATCTTGAAGGCAGACTTGACAAGTTATTTCCTTATGAAGTATATAAGACTGGCAAACATCAAACAGTCCCACCAGTACTAAAACCTCCAGTAATATCACTCTTACAAGTTGACATCCGTCCCTCTCTTCCCTCTTCCCTTCTCATAGTGCCAGAAACAGGGTCAGCAACCGTTGCAAACCACACATCTCTTGTAAAAGCTTAAACAGGCCACACTTCAAAGGTTCAAATTTGATTTAAATTTCTGATTTAAAGGTTCTTAATATTCTTGTTTTATTCAAACAGCTTTACCCAGTAAAAAAAAAATTGTTTTATTAATTTCCATGAATATGAGCATGAAAGCAACTTCCACATGAAACAGATTAACTCAGACACTGCATATCATGATTTGTTACAGTCCCTGAAAGTACCACTCACAAGGTAGATGCTTGCTGCAGATACGAATTTGCCCTTTGAGAGCCTGTCGCAGCCACATGTATTGAGCTGGGTTGAAGGGCTCTCATTTGAAGAACAGTGAGGAACTCATATCTGAAGTACCAAAAAAGTCTCATTTCAGTGCATCAGTCTTTGTTACCACTCACTTAAAAAAATGAAAACAAGAAACTTTTTGAGAAACTCTTGGGAAACATATCATGACTTGTGGGAGGACTAAGGAATCAACATCCAGAATTTTCTCTTCACGACACAGATAACCAGGCTATTGTTCTTTCCTTGTGAAGAACATCATTGTAAAATGATAAAAATATCATTAGAATTTTCTACTGTGAAGGAAGGGGTTTTCACACCCCAGTGTCTCATCTGCAAACATCTGTATGCCATCAAACTTCAAACAAGTTTGATGGCATACAGCATAATATCTAGTCTAACAGGAAATAAAATATCAAAAACACAGTATCACTTTATTACATGTAGTAATCAGTCTACCACCTTTGACCAAGAGACCTTCAGAGAATATGACTCCCGCATGCAACAAAGCGCACTTCAAAAAGCTGGTTTACCCAAAGTATGTCCAGTTGTTTTGTGTGTACAGATACTTATCATCCATCAGTCTCACCAGTGAAAACTTATTTCTCAGAATCTATCTATAAAGAGGGACAAAATCAAAGTTAGGCGGAGAAACAAAACCCAAAATCATTCACTCTTTTTCAGAATTAAGGACCTCTTGCCTATTTGAACATGCAACATCACACAGCCAACTGCCCTAGATCAATGCCAGCAAGATGTAAAAATAAATAACACAAAGGTATTTTCTGTGTTCTAAGCTGCAGTTTAAAGGAGAAGAGAGACAGAGCACGCAGTCCTTGATCAAACAAATAAAACGATTTCTTTTTGCAAACAAACGCCAAGATGCAGAAACTTATCTGCAGTATATGCACGCTTCAACAAGCACACAGGCACTTACTATTTCCACACAGAGATAAAAAAAAAATATGATGGCACAAACCCCACACATCTCTGACCAGAAACTTTACTGCAGACTGTGTTGGTATAGATGGAGAAACCCGTACCATCAGAGACAACACTGGTGTTGGAAGAATTCATCATTCACAGATCAACAATTGGTTCTTTCATCTCTCTGGCTTTCTCAGACCAGACCATTATGCCTTTTTTTCCACTTACTGATCCTGTTACGCTTCAATTTTTCTGTTGCACGTAGCAAAGACAGCTAAAAACATTCATATTTCCAGAATGTGTCTCATTAAAAGAAATAATCTTAATCAGGGAGGGAACCCATCTCCTTCTATGGCCTCGTAACTCTGCCTGTGTCAAGAAGTGACAACATAAAACTCTGTAATAAAATCACAATCCAATAAGCCATGAAAAAAATGTGGAAGGCAAACTGAAGTGCACCAAAGTCCCTCTTTCTGGCTTTCTACCAAAACCGGTTCATGTAAACTAATCCATGAGATAGCTGACCTTTTACCAAGCAAAGTTTTAGGACTAAATACTGCAACTAATCAAAAACTAAATGACAAGTATATATTAACCCACATCTTTAAAATTAAGCTGTATCCTGGCTAACCACAACAGCAGCATATTTAGTCACTAGTAAAGGAACAGGAATACAGCTTTTCTGAATATCACTGCAGACAAGGAGAGGGTGAGGAGTTACTCGTGATTTCATAGAGCAGTGCCTCATCACGACAGTAACGGGGGGGGAGATAAAGTCACTGGAAGAGAAGGTTGTTACGAATAACATTTCTCCCACTTGCATCGCTGGCTGGGTTTGTCCTTTACACCGCCACCGCCTGGCAGGTGACATACCCAAAGGTGACGCCGGCTCTGTACCGCAGGGACGCGCTTCCAGCCCTGCCAACAGCGCAGAGACAATAACGGACCCTTCGGTTTGCCTCTGGGTCAGCCGGGCCTCCGCGGAGCAGACGAGCGCCCATAGTGTCTATAATGACACTTCAAGCCGCCCTGAAGGGAAACGCGTCTCGGCAGCGCAGACCCGGGACCAAACACTGCACCTTGCCAGAGGCTGCGGCGGGGCGGTGTGTGTGCTACCCAGCCCTCGCAGGAAGGGTCCCACACAGCTCTCCCTGGGGAAAGAAACCGCTCCGGAGGCTGCATCCCACGCAGATGTACCGACACCTCCGGCAGCCCCGCAGGGGCGGGCATGGGGACCACAACCGAGCCGCCGCGGCACTGAGGGGCGCGGTGGCGGGGCAGCGGCGGGACCGACCGGTCCGGCCCGGCCCCACCCGCGGGGGTAGCCACCCGGGGCAGAGCCGTGGCCTCACCGCGCGGAGAAGGGAGAGACGGGAAGAGAAGCAGGGGGTTCCCTGCCCGCCCTCACCGTCGATGTTCTCCCGGTCGCTGATGTGCTGCAGGTTGCAGCCCGTGTCCTCCCGGCTCAGCTCGGCCTCGGGGCGGTAGGACTCCAGGCGGGAGTGGGCATTCCTGCGCAGCTTGGGGCTGGAGGAGACGCAGCAGGAGGTGGTGTTCCCCATCTTCTCTGCCCTGCCCCGGCCCAGCCAGGCTCGGGAGAAGGCGAGGGGCGGCCGGTCAGCAGGGGCGGCGGGAAGCCATGGGCAGCGCCGGAGACGAGGAGGAGCGGCGGGGGAAGAGGCGGCGGCTGCGGCGCCCTGCGGCTGCACTGGCCGGCGGGTCCCCGCGGCGGTTCATCCGCGGAGGCAGACCCGCAGCGCGGCCCGCCGGCGTGGGCTGCGGCAACTAAGCCCTCCTGCGCGGGCAGGCAGCGCAGGGCCCGCCGAAGCACAGCCCCATCGCCGGCGGCGGGGCCGCCGCGCTCCTCCCCCGCCCCGCGCAGCCGCCGCGCCTGCTCCCAGCACGCACCCAGGCGGCAACGCCGCAACCTCCGCGGCAGTCGCAGACCAGCAGCAGCAGCACTAGCAGCAACGGCGGCAACAGCAGCCGCCCCGGGCGGCCCCGCTAACCGGTTCCGGTTCAAGCGGGCGGTAACGCCTCCCGCCAGGCGGGCTGCGGGAGCGGGCGGCCGGGGACGCTCCCGGGGGCCAGCAGCGCCTGCATCGGCCGGGTGCGGGGGCCGCTCTTAGCGGGCCGCCTACGGTGCTGAAGGGCTGCGGCCGTACCGCAGGAGGCTGGAAGCCAGCCTCGCAGTGCCAGGCGTCCCCGGTCACCCCACACACGCCTCCACGTGTGCATCAGCTCACAGCCAAGCGCCTTGATCGCTGAGGGGGTTTCCCCCGATCTAGGCCCAAATAGCACAGGCCCGGAACCCGGGCAGGCACCGCACCGGCGCCTGCATGCGTCTCCCAGACCAGAATTTTCACCCGTGTGCCTGAGCTTTCTACAGAATGTATGAATTTTTTGAGAACTTGTGAAGTTCTAGGCTGCTGGTGTCAAAAATAACTGGCCCAAGAGGAAGGAGGGTGTGTAACGTGCCCTTATCTACGACTTCCCATGTGTTCAGAGCTTTCCCAGTCAACCCCCCTCCCCCCCCCCCCCTTTTTCAGTATCTCTGTAGTGCTAAAGGTGGGGATTGTGCCTGTTTTCATTAGGGTTTTGGGTTTTCTTTTTAGATTTTAAAAACCTCTGTGCCCAATCTCATGTCTGCTGGAGGTCTGAGTCATGGAGGTTGAAGGGTTACACTGATAACTTGATAACAGAAAACCCCACTTGGGTGTTTATAAAAACTGCTCTGACTTACAGCCCCCTTTCTGGGGAACCATTACTTGTTATTCTACCAGACATCTCATGATACCAGATGTTTCCATAAGATCTGCTCAAGTCAGATGATCCCATGAAAGATTTCCAAGTTTCCATTCTACATTTCTTTCAGATCACACATTGCAGAAAAAAAAAAATTTATTTTCAAATATCTTTGTCCTTTGTTTATTTGATGCAGATGTGCTCTAGTGCCAGAGTACAAACACACAAGAGAGAAAAAGAATGGGGGTGTTGGGGGGGGGGGTGGTGTTTAAACTATTTTGAGACCCCTGACACAGGCTGCCCAGAAAGTTGTGGCTGCCCCATCCCTGGCAGTGTTCAAGGCCAAGCTGGTTGGGGCTTTGAGCAACCTGGTCTAGTGGAAGGTGTCCCTGCCTGTGCTAGCGGGTTGGAACTGAATGAGCTTTAAGGTCTCTTCCAACACAAACCATTCTGTGATTCTGGTTTCTGAACTTAATTTTGCAACACAGACTCCTCCCAAGCACAGATGAGGAGTAGTCTGAGTTCCATTGTCCCTCTGTGTTTGAGTAACTCAAGGTAAGAATAGATTTAGCATCTTTTAGTGTGTTCAGTAGTTTGCATCCAAACCAAAGGAAATGAAATACTTGATGGTGCTCTGGTTTAGCAGTGTTGTCTTGTAGGATGTCACACTAACTAAGTGCTTTCCGCCACCATGGAGGTCATTGCTTTCTGAAGGGTACTTCAGGTTCATCCTCTCCAGCACAGCCTGCTGGAAGCCCACTCTTCTGCTCAGACTGGCCCTGGGCATCAACTGTGCTCTTGGCAGCAGGGCTGATTAAATCTCAGATGTGCATAAGCAACTCTCAGAACATTTCAAACACAATTTTGTAAGAATCAAATCGTCTTCATATACATACAATAGAAAAATAAAATGGTACTGACATGCATAGCTTTCCACAACACAGGAGGACCTCAACAGAGCTATAGAGACCTCTCTGGAAGAATTACCTGTTTGATCGCCTGCCATGGCTCTCTGACCTGCCCTGTTAAATCCTACCTTACTGTAGGAATCAGGAACACTTACCCATTTATGGCCTTTCTGGCCCATATGCCCCCATGACTGCCCTTAGGGTGTCAATGCCATTGTATTTTAAGTACACGCTTGGGTAATCTTACATGTTGCCTTGCCCTGCTGTACCAATCCCATTATATTTTTAGGGCATACAGCAAATATATCTGAGCTCTCAATTATTTAGATAATTTTAACAGCTCTAAACCTATTATGGCAGATCCTGAGTAAAATCTTGCAATTTATACTTATTCCACAATTTTCATAAGCTTTGAAATGGAATAGGCAACAACTAAATTATGGAGATGGTTAATTGCAAAGTCTGCTCCTTCAAGTAAAGCAGCAGAGCTTAAAAATGTGTTTTCTTTAGTAAAAAGGAGTTATTTAAACTTCGGTCTATATTTAAAACTAATTCTAAAAGTAAATTTAATTTTAAATTAAAACATTTAAAGAGTTTTTAAACAAAAAGTGCTTAAAACTTATGATCATCAGTTGTGACCATATAATCACTATGTAGCTACCCATTTTCTTACTTGCAGTCTTTTGTTCTGAATTTTTCATACACCTTTATTCCTCCTCCTTTCAGCCTAAAAGCTTGCTGAACTACATTAGAATGACAAAGGTACTACAATACATATTTAAACATAAAGAAAAGGAACACTGCTCGAGGGTAATGGTCTCCTGCTGGTATCTAATAGCTGAGAAAAGTATGTAGGTGAAACGTATGTCAGGAAAGCACATTATATCAAGTGCATGATGCAACTGTAATTCTATTATTGGATAAATATTAGTACAGTAAAGCAAGAGAAGTTTGCTCCACCTTACTGACATGCTTAGATGTCATGTATGTCTTTGATTAGAGACCATTCTGCTCTTGCAGTTCAAGAGTATGTATTTTAATGAGTTTGCCCTCCTGAGCAACTTCATGTATCAGCTGAGGAACACCACAAAGCTCCTTAAACTAAGGCCAATGCTTTCAAATACCTCTGTTTACAAAGGACTTATTCTTGCACAAGGATATTTTAAAATGTGAAGCATCTCCACTATACAGAAGACAACGAGTGTTCATTGGTTAAATATTAATGATATGGCCCATTAAATTTTGTGCTTGAAATCTTCCTGCAACATTGTTGAAAAATGCTTTTGAAACCAGGTCACTGTTTTGCTTAGGTAAAATTTGTCTATTTGGAGTACATAAAAATTATAAGTATCGTTTAATCCAAAACTACTTTTTGTTTGAAAAGCAAATGATGTGGGAAGCACAGGGGTTTGTTTTCGTGGGTTTGGGGATGTTTTTTTAATCCTTAAGATAAATGGTAACAACCAGATCTTTTGATTTTACTCTTCTTTAAAATTCACGCTGAGACATTTGTGTCACACACTACCTTCCCCACACCGCCACCTAATGTTTCAGAAGAGTCCTACTAGCGATTTGGGCATGCATTCACTCTAAATTGGCATATTGTCAAAAATTCAACACAGAGCTAATCATTGTATGGCATTTAAGCAAAAGTTGAAAATGAACATTCCTATGTCAAAAGTCATCAAAAGATTCATCTGGTCAGCTGAATCATAACCTACACTCTGTTGGTTCCAGTAGCTAAATTTCTTTTGACCGTAATATTAAATTCCAAATCAACTAAAATTGCAGTGATAAACACACCTGAGGAATGTTAATTATTATCCTTCTGGTAATTATATTTGTTATTACTTATGTTTATTGTTACAAGCCTAAATTCTGGAGCAGTAAAACACTTTATTCCTCAAGGCAAGTTCAGAATGCATCATACTTCATCCTCACCCAACCCCTATGGCAAAGCCTTTCACTGTGCTCCTTAAGAGGATTCATTCCTGGATCATGTCTTAGATTCCCACCGCTTATGGAGCTGAATGGAGTGCTCCTGTGGCAAACTTCCTCTGTTTACAGTTCTGATTCTTCTAGGATTAAGGCAGTCTCCTCTTTCTTGGAGGGAGAAATCCAATGCTGGCCAAAACCCATCCTTTCAGCCTTGTCACAAGTTGCCTGAAGCCTTTTCTGTGCCTGCCCCAACCCCTGCACTGTCATCAGAGATATTTGGAGGTTTCTGTGGTACTTGATAGCTGAAGCTACTCTTAAAAGGAAAGACACAGAGATCTAACAGGACATACGTAAGACGAGGCAGTTACTGCTTAGTGTTACCCAGCTTAAAAAATACTCAAATGGTATCACTGAAGCTAGTCCTTTTGTGAACAGCACTCTTGCTTCTCAGAAATCAAATATCTTATTTGAATCAGAAAGAAATGTGTAAACAGTAAATCAGGATCTTTTCTGAAGATAAAGGAAGAAATGTGGGCTACCCAGTTCATGTATTTAACTTTAGTGCATAAATTATGATATCAGTCTCATGCTAGCCAATGAAGGGATACTATTCTAGGCAGTAATTCAGGGCACAAAGTCAAGGTCCTGCTCTGAAGTGCCTGGCAACTACAGGATCCTATCCTAGAGCAGGTGTTAGAATACTCCTGTAAACATACATATTCCAGATAAGTGTATATTATAGTATTGTAACTGTTATTATTGCCATATTATTCACCAGCTTGAAATCACTGCAGAAAGAGGCAGATTTCCCTCAACTAGGGAAAGATTGTTCATTGTTTTAGATTAAGCACTTCAAGAACAACTATGCTGGAATATTAAAACATACGTAAAAATCTGTTCTTTTTTTTTTTTTAATTATTATTTCTTCAGGGATGGAACAAGATTAGATCTGCCCTCAGAAGCAGCCACTAGATATGTGTTATGGATATGAGGGAAGATGACCCATACAGCACAGATCTGCAATGAGAACTAGGAGGGGAGGAGTAGGTTTAGCAGATTATCCCATAGATGCATAGATGCTCTTGCATTGTGGAGCAAAACACAGGCAATTGGATTTAACCAGCTGGGTGGAATTTGATTGGATTAGCTTTGGCACAGTTTCACATACTCTTAATTCATCAGTAAATGGAGTAACTGTGTTGGAAAGCTACTGGGAAAAAACAACATTGCCCCTGATGCTACTCTTGTAAGCAGAGAGAGCACAATCCCATACAGTCTCTCTCTGTGTTTTTCACTCTTTATTGTCTCCCTAGTTAGTTTTTTTTTGTGCCAGTGTGTGTCTTCCTATATCAGGATTGGCTGCCTTTTCTTGGTCTGAGATCTTGGCACATAAAGAGCAATAATTACCCAATACTCTGGCTTCATGACTACATGCAGGGGTGGGAGAGACCCCTCTTGAACAATAAAATCACTTGTAGAGCAAAGCCTAACTAAACAAAGCAAAATAATGCATAAGGACAGGCAGTGCTGCCACAGAGCGCTTTGCCAGCTAGAGAGTCTATATGGAGTATGAATAAGAGCCTACTGTGTTTTAGTCATTTCTGCTTATGAAAGACCCCATTCTCTAAAGAGGTAACTGTTAATCTGTTCTGATTTCATACAAGTCTAAGCAAATATAACTTGTTTGGTTTCAATGAAGCTACTCCTAATTTACACATAAGAAAGGGATCTGAACCAGGACCAGCAATTTGGGATGGCATGTTCAGACAGAACTGGTTTTTCTCAAATTAATCTTAAGAAAATAACCCCCCACACACTTTTAGCCACCTCTTAATACCCAGCAATTTTGAGTATCAGTCAAGGCAGCTCACAGTTTGAAACATTTATGTGGTAGTATGAACTCACAAAGTCCTGTAATATGAGCTAATATAGGTTAATGTGCAAGGGATTCAAGTATTCAGAAACACACCTCATCAGAAGAGCACGTGTCTGTACATTCATTTCTGAGGCTGAGCCATCCATGTGAAGAAGAGCATCAGGGAAGTTTATTACTTTAGCCTACAGATCCCTAAAAGACCATTAAATTAATAGAGGGCTTTCTTTAAGGAACAGATTTGAAGAAAAGTTGAAGGTTTCAGAGACGGGGAACTGTAGAGACTCATCTCAAGAGCTGTTCCTGTGAAATGCATTCTCAAACCACGTAAAGTTCTGCTATGGAATAACATCTATATTGAGTGAAAATAGACTTTCCTCAGTTAAATTTCAAATCAAAAGGTGAAATGAAAACGTAAGGAAATCCTCAGCATGAAAATTAACTTTGTGTTAATCCTGTGTCCAGGATTTCAACAGAGAAGCGTCCAGGCATGAACCTTGTTGATTTTTAGCAATTATCATGATTGTAAATACCTGTAGAATACCATTTAGAATTGCAGAGAGGCCAAAAATCACTCTTCTCAAGACAAATCCCTGTGTACCTGCCTGGAAAATACAGATGGAAATACAGATTTCAGAGGTAAAGAACCAAAAGTGATTAATGCACTTAACAGTGAACAGCAGATATGTATATATATATAAAACTGTAACTTTGAGTGCATACTTAAAGATTTTGTTGCACTGTCTCAGGTCCTATATGGTGTTAGGCACTACCATTTCCTTTGAAAAACAATGCAAGATTGGAAACTGTGCACCTAAATAGACCAAAGTTTTTCTTATTTTCTGTTTGAATTCTGTCCACTGTCAATGGGCACTGGTATCAGTGTCCTTTGAGTAGAAAGGCTGGCCTACAGAAGTAATAACAGCATTAACCTCTTTGGATGATTTCCAAAGTCCTTCTTTCCCTCCCAATGGAAAAAGTACCCAGGATATAAGCACGCCTGCAGAATTAAGTTCAGGCTCCCATATATATATGAACATCTAAAAGATTTCCCCTCAAACACAGCAAAAGCTGGCATAATCATTAGAAACCCATTAGAAACCATTTCCATTACTTTGGAAAAAAAGGGAAAAGAAGGCTTTCTCCTTCAAACCAGGTGAAGCTCCCTTTCTGTTACTTCAGTTACTATCAGCAAGCCTTCAGTCAGACACACTGTAAGTGATCTAACAGGAAGGCTGGAACTCTTACTGCTTATTCATTTACTATATTTCAAACTCAGTAATCCCAGAGATAGTAGTGCTGCTTGCTTTATTTTTGAGAACACCCACAGATTTGCACAGAGTCAGGAACCCAAATACAGATTTCTGCTCCACTGCAGACTGTGCCAGACTTCCAAAAACCCCTTCACCCCTGTTTCTCAGACACCTTTCAGTGAAATGGGAATATCATCATCTCTATATGAAAGGGTATTTTTAAGACTAAAATCCCTAAAACAGCAAGCTGTTACAGGAAAGGGAACTAAATAAATAAAATACTCTGCAATTGTAGATACACTATCCTGTTGTACTTCTGAGGCACACGCTAACATTGCTCCATGCAGACAGTGCCTGTCATTAAATGTGAAACACATTCTTGTATGTTATAATGCATTTTGCCACTTGTGTAGCTTATTAACTTTGCTGTCATCATCACTCAACAAGCAGATACATCAGTTGATAGAAGAAATGCCAACCTGAGGATAGGAAGTTCATAGGTTAAAAAAGTCATCTTTCCTCTATAAATAGAGTTCGTATAAATCACCAGTGTCTGCAAAATGAGCCTGGGAAAATTAGTCACTGACCTACAAACACTTCCCACTGGATGTCTGTTAATCCATTTCACACAGTTAAAAGTCACAAGAACTAAAGCAGATAAAGAAGTAGGACCATATGGTAAAATAAAAAACACGGTGTCCTAGCAAACATGAAAATTAAACCAAGAAGTAGAAGTAATAAAAATACATTCATACTATTGTGTGATTATTCTAGATAATCCAAAGGTAAAAAGGCCCATTTAAGGCTACTTTTTAATAAAAATGAAGAACAGGAAATAGTTTTTAAACTCTCAGTAAGGCAATTATTAGATATTGCAACTGTTCTGCAGTCCTGGTGGCAGTCCTGGAATTTTACCAGCTGGCCAGCCGGGCACCTTTGTGATCTGCCATTGCATCTAGTGATGTGTAGTTACACAGGGAGCTCAGCACAGCAACTTCTATAGAAAACTGCTGACTAACGCTGGGAAGAATCTAGTCAATTTGAATTATACTTCAAATTAAAGAGACTATAATTAATGAAGACATTTCTATCTCAAAATACAATCCAGTTTGCAGTTTTTTCTTCCAAGTTAATGCTGCCCTTCACTGCTGGAACTCTTCAGGTAATGCTTACCAAAGTTTCAGGTAGACCTCTGTCACTCATAAAATACCCCTGGGGGAATCTTACAAGAGTGTCCTGGTTTCAGCTTGGATAGAGTTGATTTTCTTCCTAGCATCTGTTTCAGTGCTGTATTTTTGCTTCAGTCTGAGAACAATGCTGATAACACACCAACGTTTTAGTTGTTGCTAAATAATGTTTACTCCTATCAAGGACTTTTCAGTCTGTCCTGGGTTCAGCAGTAGCAGTCATGTTTCTCCTTCTTGGTAGCTGGTGCAGTGCTGTGTTTTGACTTTCAGCTTGGGAACAGAGCTGATAGCGATGTTTTGGTTTGGCCAAGGACTTTGTGAGCCTCATGCTCTGCCAGGGAGGAGGGGAGGCCGGGAGGAAGCAGAGACAGGACACCTGACCCAAACTGACCAAAGAGGTATTCCATACCACAGCACGTCATGCCCAGGATGTAACTGGGAGTTAGCCGGAAGGGCTGGGAGACTGCAGGGTTGGAGGAGGTATCGGTCGGAGCTTGGTCGGGCTTGGGGGGCGAGTTATCGGTTGGCTGGTGGTGAGGTGATGTATTCTGTTCCCTTGTTATTTCCTTTATCATTATTATCATTCGTGGTAGCAGTAGTGATCTGTGTTATACCTTAGTTACTAAACTGTTCTTATCTCAACCCATGGGAGTTGCATTCTTTTTGATTCTCCTCTCTGTCCCTCCGGGAGCAGGGGGAGGGCAAGAAAGGGGGGGAAGTGAGCGAACGAATTACCTGACTGGGTTTAAACCACGACAGTTCTTTTGGCGCCCAACGTGGGGCTCGAAGGGTTGAGATAACGACAGATTTGACTGGATTAATAGTCACTCATCACAATGATGATTTATTGGCTCTCAGAGTTGTTTCTCTTGATCTCACAGCTTCAGAATGTTGTAACTTACGTAGAGCCGGTATTTGCTGTGATAGTGTTTATCAAGTGTGGGGCCTGGGCTAAGGTTCTTGTCTCACTGTGCTTTATGGCAATGGCTTGTAATACGGGTGGGCTCCAGCAGCAGGGCGGGACGGACGTGGCCGTGGACTTGTACCTGGCCGTCCGGCTGCTCTTCACCGTCCTGGCCCTCACCCTACTCTCCATCTTCGTGAGGCTGCGGGGAACTGATGGGGAGCGGTCCCGGGAGCCGGCGGCTGCTGAAGCGGCCCGGGAGAGCGGCCCCGGGGACCAAGCGGCGGCGGGAGCGGGGCCGGAGGCCGCGAGGGGACGGCTGCCGGTGGAGGAGGTCGGGGAGGTCGAGGAGCAGAAGGAAGCGGCTGCCGAGCAGCGGGATAAGGCGACGGAGGAGCCGAGCCCCGCGGAGGAGCCGAGCCCCGCGGCCGAGCCCAGCCCCGCGACGGCCGAGAGCATCCCCCGGAAGCCACCCGCCGAGCCCCAGGAGGATGCAGGAGACGCCGCAGCATTTCCCCGCAAGGCAGAGGAGGAAGAGCTGGACTCAGGAAAAGAGAAGCTGGCAGTGGGAGAGCCGGCAAGCACAGCAGCTACACCAGCCCCAGTGACAAGTACAGCAGCATCGTTTGAGAGCTCTGAAGGTTTTGAATGGCCTTTGGGTATCCTTGGGACCTGCCTGCTGATTGTGATGGGGATCAGCATGTTGGCACACACACAGACTGTATTTTACCCACGACCATTTTGTCTGATCTCAGAAGTTAAGCAGAGCCAGGTTTGGGTCTTGTCTGGGGTTAGACAACAATATAGGGGGACCAAGAGGTTTTCCCCAAGGCTGGAGAGTCATGAGTGGCAGGGTGTGTGGGACAGTATGGGCAAGTATCTAGTCCACTGGGCCCCTCCAGTGCTTTGGAAGCATCGGAGATGGAAGGCAGCTGTATGGAGTCCCCAGCAACAAGCTGCAGAAACTGCTTAAGGGGACAGTGAATTATTTTAAGCCTGGTGGGCCCATGGCACTTCAGGCCATCAGAGCAGAGATGCAACACAGAGATGGACTCATGATCGAGGGGTGGACTTAGCAATGGACACTATTGCCCAGGTTATTCACGAGTGTGAACACTGCACACAGTGTCTCCTGCTCTGGAAGACTGTTACAAGAGATGGAGCCTGACACGGACCAGATGGACTCAGCAGCTTTATAGGGACTGGTCCATGCACTAAGATAAGAGTGCACTGAAATAAGAGTGATGGTATATTGAAAATGTGGGATCTGAGCATGACGTGAATGGTATGGAATAAGGGGTGGATAATGTCCTGGGTTCAGCAGTAGCAGTCATTTTTCTCCTTCTTGGTAGCTGGTGCAGTGCAGTGTTTTGACTTTCAGCTTGGGAACAGAGCTGATAGTGATGTTTTGGTTTGGCCAAGGACTTTGTGAGCCTCATGCTCTGCCAGGGAGGAGGGGAAGCCAGGAGGAAGCAGAGACAGGACACCTGACCCAAACTGACCAAAGAGGTATTCCATACCACAGCACGTCATGCCCAGGATGTAACTGGGAGTTAGCCGGAAGGGCTGGGAGACTGCGGGGTTGGAGGAGGTATCGGTCAGTGCTTGGTCGGGCTGAGGGGGGGCAAGTTATCGGTCGGCTGGTGGTGAGGTGTTGTATTCTCTTCCCTTGTTATTTCCTTTATCATTATTATCATTGGTGGTAGCAGTAGTGATCTGTGTTATACCTTAGTTACTAAACTGTTCTTATCTCAACCCGTGGGAGTTGCATTCTTTTCGATTCTCCTCTCTGTCCCTCCGAGAGCAGGGGGAGGGCAAGAAAGGGGGGGAAGTGAGCGAACGAATTACCTGACTGGGTTTAAACTACGACACAGTCTCATGCTCTGCCAGTGAGGAGAGGCACAAGACACCTGGAGGAAGCAGAGACAGGACACTTGACCCAAACTAGCCAAAGAGGTATTCCATACCACAGCATGTCATGCCCAGTATAAACTGGGGGGAGTCACCTGGAAGGGACCGATCGCTGCTCAGGTTGAATTGGGTATCAGTTGGTGGGTGGTGAGCAATTGTATTGTGCCTGACTTGTGTTTATTTGGTTTATATTTCTGTCTTGCTTTTTCTTGTCCCATTCCATTACAATTTTTTTCTTTTCTTTTTTTTTTTTCCCCCCCTCCCCAGTTCTTAAACTGTTCTTCTCCCAACCTACACGTTTTACTATTTCTCCAGTTCTCAGCTGTCCTCCCCATCCCACCGGGGAGGATGGGTGATAAGGAAGCAGCTGTCTGGTATTCAATTGCCAGCTGGCGTTAAACCACAACAAGGAAATAAAGATCTGTGCATTAAAACAGGTATTTTCTTAGGCCAAATTCACTGCATTATAAGGTTTACTGTAGCATTTTTGTTGTGCTCCTGAGCGTGACACTTTAAAAGCACTGACTAATTTTGTGATGAGTGTCCCTTCTGTTAAAGCTGCTAAGCTAGAAAGGATTTAGAGACATCAGATTTTTACATTCCAGGAACTTGGAACTGTCACATATTTAAACAAGTAAGTTCTAGGAAACAACATAAAAGCATATTACAACATATGACTATAAATTGCAGCCCTTCTAGGTATGCTTGGTTCCAAACTGAGAAGATGGTCTCTTCAAATTAATTTTGAAAACCAGAAAGGTATCTTGTATAATACAGGACAGAATATTTGTAAATAGGTATATGCACATATTCTTCAAATTTTATTATAAAAAATTTAAAATATCAATAAGAGCTTTCCAATAAATAGCAAAAGCACAGTTAAAAAAAAAGCCAAAAACAACAAAAAAAAAACCAAAACCATGTTTTTGCTTCTGCAATCTCTGAATTAAAATAATTTTGAACAGTGAGTGAATTACATGAATTGCAAAATTTGGTTCAAGATTACAAAGCAAAATTTGTTCTTTGGAGTGCTTAGGCAAGTCAGATTAGATGTTTGTAGATGTCCCTTAACGCTTTAAAGCCAATGAAATCTAATCTTTGGACTTTATTTATGTATTCAAGTTATACAGAGTCTCTAACCTCAACCCTCATTGTCTTAGCCCACAGTAAGATTGCTAAAGCTACATTTCACTGTGTAAATATGGTGATTTATCCATAGTGATGATACAGCATTTTCTCTGAGTCTGTTAACCGGTTTCATAATTTTCCCAGTTGTTCCGACTGAGATACATTAAGAACTCCCAGCTGGTGTGGGCCTGCCTACATAGCTAAAACGTACCCTGGTGGTGGCTAATACTTACCATCATATACATGTTGACAAAATGTGTAGGCTCAAGATAAGTCACACTGCTGACCACAGCGTAGCCAAGAAACGGAGAAAAAAATTATACATGAAAGTAATGCAAATTGCATTTACTATCATTCATCTGGATTGTTAGGGCTCACAGACTCTTTGAGTTTGATCTAATCCCTTAATCATGCACAATCCCAGTGACAAGAGTTTAAGAACAGAAAGAAAAAAAACAACCAACCCAAACCCAAAACCAACTCTGCAGAGGAAAACTCCCTAGAAGCCACTGGAAGGGAAGGAACAGCAACACAACCACCGAGTTAAGTGTTGCACTGCAAGTGCTCACTCCCCCAAATATCCTGCTTTTATCTGTGCTTAAGCTTACTATACAAATCTGCAGAAGCCAGTAAATGCGCCAGGGACCCTGTAGCACAATGCATCACTAAAAACTGAATGTAACTTTTGTACACATCTCCCCCAAAAGCCAGTATATGATATCTGGAACTCACTCTAATCATAAATGTTCACTGTTACAAATCCAGCTGTCCTGATCTCTTGTATGCATCATCGCATCAGTTCCCCTCTACCAATGTTATTATTTGTGTGACTGTGTAGAAGCTACATCAAGAACCTGTTCTGATTAAGTCAGCCAAAAAAGTTTTCAGCCAGTTTCTAACCCAGTTTACCATGTAGTTGAGCTGACGTTATTACTAGCTGAAGAGAAGCAGTGGAAATATGTGACTGGGGAAAGACAGGACTGGTTTTCTGGGTCATGGTTTCACTCAAGGGGCTTAAGTGACCGAGACAGCAGACTGAACTTGGGAATCAGTTGTGAGAGCGCATGTATTCTCAACAACCCTCGCTCTTTATTATTGCTCCTACCGTGCCTCTTCCTTTTGCAGGACATTTCAATGTTTTCTTCTAAGAAGCTGAAATAAAAGCAAAACAGTATTTTTAATCAAGTGAATTTGACTACTGCCAGACAACTGTAGCTTCAGACATTTATGTGAAATCTTCCACTGTGCTGTTCTCTCTATATTGGTTAGATCATTTGCTTCCACTACAAGAACATGGAACATCAGACAGCTTTGCTGAGCACAGACTGAGAACCAGAAATATACAATATAGCTATTGAAACAGGCACTGGCTTATTATTAATCCTATTATCTCTATCTGTCATGCTGGAAATCATAATTCTGAATTACCTCATTTCACAAGCAGAGTTGCTGGATCTCTGCTTGTGTCATTTTGAAAAGGAAGGAAAATTAGAGCCACAGTGTTCTGTCAGAGAAGGTGTTACATATTTTTGACAAGACAAAGTTCAGCTGGAAATGAGAGGCTTGTGTAACCAAGTGAAACTTAACATCTTCTGATGCCACTTCTGAGGAAAAAAATACTAACAGCTCACTGACTACAGTCACCCACCCACTCCAGCTTACTATTGCTTAGACATGCAGAAGTTGCAAGCTGTGGGATTCTACTTCTCAAGTTCTAATGACATGCTAGTCCTGACTTCTAGCAATCTTCTTCAGTGCTGGAGGAGGTGATGCAATAGAGAAGGTTGAAAAGGATATTATTTGGCTGCTCCCTGCACAAAACCTAACAAAAACATATTACATCAGGCAGTAACCAATTATAATCAATTTGAGATGATTTAGCCTTTGAGGAAGGGCCCACAAAGGCAAAGCTCTCTCAGTTCTCACTAACACCTTTGAGATTATGCAATATTACTTTTATGAGAACCCTTGGCATGGGAGTCCTAGAAGAATTACTTTCACACACCTGTAGAAAAAGTGAAGCCTGGAAGAATTCAATATTAGCTTCCTTATAGTTGACTCCAAGTTTCCTGAATTCCACATGAAAGAAGAGAATGCTTCCCCCCACCTCCTTCCTTCTTCTCCACACAGCTTTATATACTGACCACGACAACATATGGTCTGGAATATCCTTGAGTCAATTGGGGTCAGCTGTCCTGGCTGTGTCCCCTCCAGCTTCTTGTGCACCCCTAGCCTGCTCACTGGTGGTGTGCTGTGAGAGGCAGAAAAGGCCTCGAAGCTGTGTAATTGCTGTTCAGCAGTAATGAAAACATCTCAGTATTAACACAGTGTTCAGTACAAATCCAAAACATAGCCTCTGGAGAAAATTAACTCTATCCTGACCAAAACCAGCCCATTTTCCGCCCCTTATTCCATACCATTTACATCATGCTTAGGTCCCACACTATCCAGTACATCTTCATTAGCCACCACTCCCCTTCCCATCCTTTGATGTAATACACAGATACCATTCCCTTAGTCTATGTATCTGCCCTGTAAAATGTCCATTGAGCTCATTTACTCCATGACTTGGGACTCCACCTGTTGTGATGGTCATTTAGGACAGGAGAGGTTGTGTGTTGCATGGAGTTACTGGGCACCAAAACCAGCTCAGGTCAGGTCACTGCTGCACTTCTACTGCTTCTCTAAGGCTTGTCTTCACCGCCTTGGGTGGTTGCTGCTATAGTAATTCCTATAACATGCAACTCAGATCCCAGGTTACAACAATTTAAAGGTATTTCCTTTACAACCTCCACCCCTGGCCTCTCTGGGCCAGATTATAGGGTTTAAAATTGCAGTGAAGCCCTCCCACTTTCTCCTGGTCCATCTTGGACTTACCCACACACTGCAGTTTCTTAGGGTGTACCTGCTCTGTTGTAGACTTATCCATGGCCACATGCTTTGAAGTGCTCCAGCATGACCTCATGGGCAGGCACTGATGCTTCAGGGCTGCTGCAGAATGGAGTTATCCACAGCCACCGATACTTCAAGTGTACCTTCTCCAGCATGATCTTACCCTTGTGCCACAATCCCTTCAGAAGTATGCCTGCTGCAGCACAGACAACCACAGCCACAGATGCTTTGAGATATTCCTGCTCTCATATGGCCTTATCCACAGCCACAGACACTCTGTGATGTGCTGCTGCTGTGTAGGCTCATCCACAGGTCATAGTCCCTTTGCCTTGAGTTCACACTGGAGTTGCATTCTGTCCAGTACAGCAGCACAGAAACATCATATCCATTGGGCTCTTCAGGTCAAAAGAGGCCAATGGAAGATGTCACAGGGAAGTTCAATGTTATAAGCATTGCAGGATCTCGTACTTCTGGGCTATCACATCAGAAGCTTTCACTGGCAGTTTATGCTCCGTTTGGGGCTTCTTATATGTTTTTGTTTGTTTTGACTTTGGGTCTTGTTAAAAGAAAAAGGATGAAACATTATTCCATCACAAAACAAGTATTTTTAGCAAGCCATAGCAGGAGGCACTGACCAGTTTCCTCTGCGTAACAAAGGGAAAAACTGCTGAAGAAAGTACTGAGGTGCTGATGGGGTGCCAGTAGACACTCAGTGCCTGTGGGATTTTCTGAGGGAGAAATGTACAAACTCATCTCTCTTTGGCAACTAAGGAGCTCAGTTTTGTAACTCTTTATACCAGGGTTACTTCCACCCTGATCTTACTGAGTATCCTAGAGTCCTATAGTTACTGCTCATGTGTTGCAACCTTATTATGTAATTTAACCGTATGAACCAAAATGACACCCACTTCTACTGAAAACTTCTGGAACAGTCTTATTTTAACAACTGCTCTATATTTCTGTATCCATATGTACTGGGCATCACCAATTAAAATCCTTTGCTATCCTACCTACTAATGCAAATCAGTGCAAGTAAACAGAACGATGAGGTGCAGAGGATAACACACAGAAATTGCAGAGCATAAGACAACCACTGGATTCCAGGTGGGATGGAACAGGTCACAAAAGAACTGCAGAAGCAGATCCATAACTCTAAGTTAAGAGTTCTTTTGTAGGTACTAGTAAGACTGAATGCATACACTTAAACACAGGATAACAACTAGGTTTCCATCTGCACAGAGAAGTAATCACACGTGTCCTAAAGCTGCCAGCATCAGTGACAAGTGGTACTGCAACTGAAGACAAAAATAACTTCAAACATTCTCAGATCTGCACTGATTATTAATTTATGTTGTTCATCTAAATAACATAACTTTTGAAGTTGACATCTGGAATCCAAATAAATTTAAATAGTAAACTAGGTTAGACTAGAGACATGGGCTGGGGAACTTCCTTGCGGTATACAGTTTGTACAATGTTCAATTTTAAGCCTTCCTCCCTAACAACAGAAAAATATCTTGTGAAGAGTCTTGGGTTTTTATTGTGAGACTGTTTCACAGGTAACACTGAATTCTCATTTACATACCATTGCCAACAATGAATAAGTGACCAAAATTGAACACGTTTTATTCAGATATCTCCACTTCCTTACTATAGCTGTTCCTCTCACATTTTTTTCTTTCAAGATGGAAGTTGCTCTCTCTTTAGAAAGGTCAGGAATTTATTATTTTGGTGTTGGGTGTATCTTGACTAAGTTTAGCTACTGTAAAGCCAGCTCTCTCTTCCTAGCTCTTCTCTGAACTGCTTGTATATTCAGTGGAAGGAAGGGAACTTCATGAAGGGCAAGTAATTCCATCCTCAGAGAGTTACAGACTGCACTGTGGAAACACTGCCTGCTATCCCACTGAAATAAAGAATTAGACTACAGAGGAACACCTAGATTTCAGATGTCCATTTTTAGATAAAATAAATACTACTTCAGACAATTAAGAAACTTGTCAAAGAGTCCAGAGAAAGAAGTCTTGGACTCTCCATGTCTCCTCCTATAAACATTCCCAAATTTTCATGTAAGTGGTCATGTACTGAGTAGAAAGCCTATGAGCATTGAAAGATCCAGTTACCATATATCAGATATCTAGGTGAGCAACAATTTACTGAATGACTTAATGTCTGGCTTTTAAGGTAATACTATTTCCCATTGTAGTACCATCAACATGGGATGCTTTTTAAGATTTTGCCTCCTTTAGAGCCTCTGCAGTCACAGGGCACAAGTAAACCCACAGTTCAAGTTCCAGATGTGAAGCCCTCTGTTCTTCAGGCAGTTCTGCTTCTCTCATCATTGGATACAGTCTGCTTCAGGAGCGCTGAAGGAGAACCAGATAGAGCAGATTCATTTTGTACCATTCGTATTGCCTACAGTAGGCGCTACTATTTTTTCCCATCTCATTTGTTCCAGTACACGTCTTAATTTTTCCTCAGGTACCTACTGAGTAAGAAAAACAGAAAAACTTTGGGTTTTTTATTTGTTGGGGAAGGTCTAGTTGGTTAATTTTTTTGTTATTTTTTTTTTTTATGTTTGCTGTTCAGTTGCTTGGTTGTTGTTGTGTTTTATGTAAATAACTTAAAAAAAAAATAGATGACAACAACTTTAATGTAGAATCTGTGGGTTTTCATGGAAAAGCTGCTGCCAGGCCCAGGCTTTCTGCTACAGTTATTGACTGACATGAGCAAACAAAACCTGCTGATTTGGTTTCAATGTCACATACCAAGCATCACCTGTTTGTGTACCAGCTGCATTCCCTGGATTCTTATTACCTTTTATCTTGCATTACATTGCTAAAGATTCAAAGCAGATAAATTCATCCAGAACATAATCTTTAATCACATTTAAAATGTATTAATCATTGTGCTTACAAAGAGATTTTATTCCTTTGATAAGGAAATTAACCTATCAAGTATGTATTTTAAGACCAAGCTGGTGTTCTTACACCACTTTTCTATATTACCACAAAGTTAATGTTTTATTTTAATAGGATTATTTTTATATCAGCAATTCCATTAAATGTGTTTCACTTTACTAGGCATCTGCCCAAGATCCCGGATAAATAATCTCTAAAATGTGACCTACATACTTGATCATTGTGCCTCTTCATAAGGGACACTAATTTTAGACTCGTGTTTGCTGTTTGATTTACACACAGTTTATCATGTGCAATTGCATAAATCCTTATAAATTAGTCAATTTTTTTTCTGTATATGAAAGATTTTTCCAGGAGTATTTCAGACAAATGAAATTGCGCTGTACCCTAACCAAAAATTAAGTTTATGTTGACACTGTTAATCATGTTTTCCTCTCTCCTAAATATAATCTTTCTGTGGTGCATAATAAAGCCATGTATGCACTAGATTTATTTTCTTAGAGTTTCAGCATTCTGGAATCAGACTTTTTACATAACCTGCTGTAAAGTGATTCTTTCAGACTCTTTAGACTGGCTGTACAGTTGAAATTTTGTATTTTCAAAACCTTTGCAGGGGGCAGAACAGTGGGTAAGGAAAAGCTTTGACCAGATCTAAAGTCTGTTATGAAGCTTTAAAGCACAGTGTTGGTGATTTTATTACTGGGGTGCTCTTCTTGCTGAGGGGAAGCTTCTCCTACCTTCAGATTTGATCATATGCTTTTATTTTACCTTAGTACACTTGAAAAAGCTCTTTGACATCCCTGTAGCCATTCCCTCAGCATGAAGTGTGTACAAAGAAGAGTAATGAGTTCCATTTCCAAAGGTGGAAGCTGGCAATCTTTCTAAAGAAACAGAACACTGTTACCTAGAAGCAGCTGGGTCAAACTCCACTACAAAAGCCATCAATCCCAGAGATGCCTTTGGGGAAAAAAAAAAAACAAAAACAAAAAACAACCCAAAGGAGTTGATAGAAAGTGATGCTTGCAGAAGGAAGAATAACCTGTTTAAATTGTCCAGTAAAAATGTCCAGTAGAGACCACAGGTTCTGTTGTCAGTCATTTATTGAGTATATCTGGTATAAGTGTGCCTGTGAGATGTCTCTGACCTGAAGCCTACAGATACTGCGGTGAGTATTCGCCCGAGCAGTTTCTCCTCTCCCCTCCTATGTTTTCAAGTCAGACAGTGAGACCTCTGCTGTTAGAAAAGAGATCAACTGTGGGAAAATCCGTTTCAGATCCCCAGGGCACTAATAGCAGATGCTGGAGACCAAGCAGAAGACTTCAGCATTTGCAGGGCTAAAATATTGGCTAAAGAAATGTAGCACGTACTTCTTTTACTCTCGGAAATGGGGAGAAGGGGAGGCATACTGGAAACAGAAGGGCTTTGTCTGTGAAACCAACTGACCTACTCAAACAGCAAGAGCTGATGTTAAATGTTGTTTGAGCATAACATTTCTAAACTCGGGAATGCCCCAGTCTGGGGAAGATATACAACCAGGTCCAACACGGGTGAAACCACCTACACTGGAAAAGCTGGGACAGCAAATCTACTTTATAAACTTTGCAGTCATACACTACAATGCAGGTGGATACTGACCCTCTCAGGAGCATCTCAGTTGCAACACGAAATTTAAGAACCGCTTTAAACTGTGACTTAAGTTAATAATTTAATATTACTTAAGTTAATAAGTTAATATTACATTTATGACTTGAAATTGCATGGTATTAGTAACTAATTTAGCTGTTAATTAGATTATATAAATATTTCCATGAACCTCACAATAACATTAATTCTGAAACCATGTATCTTTTCATTATTCATAGAACAAGCCCGTTAACTTACAATATGGAAATTCACTTGCTGTTCTAGATCTTGAGATCACATCTCATGTATGTGGCTAATTATCTTGAATAAGGAAAAATCAGTTTAGGTGCTCTGTTCTGACTTCACAGGAGCTATGACAAAACACTGCAAAGTCCTGAGTATAACCTATGCATACAGCCAGATGCTTGCATATGTGACTATGGGGTAGAATATTACATATTCATGGTTGTAATGAAGAAGTGAGCAATTAGAAAAGTGAAATCTATCCAGCCTGAAGAATGGATTTTCTTCATCACTGTGCCTTTTCTTTTCATATTTTCTGTATTCCCACTTTGTATCCCCTCTTCTATTTCCAAAATTATTATGTCCATGTGACTGAATTAAAATTGCATTATTTCCTTTTCCATTCACACCATTAAATTTCAAAACATATTGACAATTTGTCAATATGATTTTTTTCCTCTTAGAAGGCTATCAAATTATAAATAATTACTCACTACATATTAATACAGGAACAGCAGGAAAAATGAGGTTTTGTTCTCAATAGCCACAGAACCCCCCACTTTCCATCACCCTCCCCTTGTATCACAGGATACAAGAAATATTTTGCTTCTGTAATATCACTTGGCTGCTTAATCAGTTTGGAAATAAGTGTAGACATTTACACTCCACAAGGTGTCACTCTGAAACAGCTGGAAAAAACATCTTTTTGCTTTGCATTTAACCCAAAACGTCAGAAATTACCAGCATTTCAAATTTAACCGTGAACTACCACCAGACTCTCTACTCAAAGCTACTACAATGCAACTATAAAGGCAGTGAGCATTTTTTATTGTAAATACTGTATTTCAAATCCAAACTATTTTTAACGTACTTTCCTAGCTGAAGTGTGCAATATTGTCAGTAACTGTTCAAACCTGGGACAGCATCCAGCAAGTGTTCTATCTGGGTACGTTCCACTGTCCTTTAGTTAACTACTGTTGGCTTAGTGAACAGGCAGAGAACAACTTCAGACCCAATAGCTTAGGTCTGCAAGGTATTTAAGCTTTCTAATGAAATACACTTTCTCTAGGAACAGATTACCTTTTTAAATAAATACAGTGTATTCCATGGAAATTATGTTCAGCCCCCCAAAATAGAAATAGTTGTCTGCAATAAAACTAATGAAACCTCATTTCACTTACAATCAGTGAATTAATTCTCTGAAATCTAACAGGAGAGAATTCCAAGTAGGTTTTCTTATATCTAACAAAGCTTACAATGTAGCTTTTCATTCCGCAAGTCCATGCCCTCTTTGGTAACCACCAATTTTCATGAGCTTGAGAGATCTTTGACATATCTATCAACTTTAACTGAAATTGACCATCACGTTCAAAATATACTAGAAGGAAATCAGACACAGATATGAGCGCCTAGCTGTCATTTTACAGGAAAAAAGATTAAGATGAAGCAAGTGAGAACTTCACTGGTAAAGAGGCAGTTGTGTAAGGATTTAAGCATTTTCTTGTTTGTATGGCATCTGACAAAGTTCTGAAAACTGTTAGCTCATACAACCAGGGCCTTTGAGAATCTAATTCTCCAAAACTGATTTCATCCAGCAAACACTTCAGTATGCATAAAATGTAAAAATGTGTTTGGAGTTCTCTTGCTTCTGTAAGAATTAATGAAAGCTGGAAACATAATAAATACCTTGCCGAAAACAAACAAATAAATAAATAAAATCTTTAGAGATCTACTCTGAAAAAAGCAGGCACGATGGTCCCAACTCCTTTTGTTAAACTCCTCAGCAGCTTCTACCTAGTATAAGCACAACCACGTTTGGCAGGGGGGACGGGGAGAGGGAGGGAGGAGGAGAGCATGTGTGTAGGAATCATGAAAATAAGACCATTAAAAGCCTCATTCAAGGCCATTTGGAAATTGTATCTTTGAAACCACAAAACTAAAACAATGGCTTGGCTAGGTAACCAGATTTCTGATTTGTGCCATTTTTATAGTTATAATTCCATTCACGAGATGTATTAATCACACCCGATTCCACTGATACGGCTATTAAAGGAGAGGAAAAACCTCAGCAGTTACTATAACAAAGACACTTCCTTCGCTGTTTTTTCCATTCAAGTCATGCAGAATACAATGAAGTTGTTTTTTTTCTTAGTCTACACACTGCATTCAACTCTCCTATTACCCTCTTTCTCTTTGAGACTTTGTGCATATCCACAGCTTCTGCTTCATAACTATGTCTACCAAGCAATTTGCAAGAAGAAAGCTCTACCTCTGCAGTAGGAAAACACCCAGAAACCTGAGAAAATGAACTGAAAAAGATTCATTAGAGACAGAAGAAGAATTAACTGATTTTTGCTACCTGCCATTGCCAGTCTGCATGAGATACTATCAAACTGCTCTCATTTTCCTCAGTGTTTAAATAAAGCAAATATTAGAATTAACATAGTTTTTGCTGGAATAATGAAATTATTGTTATCCCTCATCCAGAAGAGCCTCATAGTGCCTTAAAAAAAATAATCCCCAACCAAATTAAACCCTCTCCCCATAAGACAATATTTTATACAAAAATGCTAACAATCAAAATGCAGCAACTTCTATCAGCTGCTGAACTGCTCAGCATTCAATACATTTCTGTCATGTACACCCCCACATACATGAACACCAAGTGGATTTTAAACAGAAAAGTGGGCAAAATGAGACAATCCAAACCAGAAGCTGAGCAGATCCTTTTGTCTTCTTTTAAGTGATACTTCATTCAGAAAAAGATCACAGTGGATTTAGCTACTACACTGATGTCTGCAGGAGAATGGTACTACATAAGCGATTATGTTTGACAAGGAAAGGAAAACCCTGGAGAACAAGTGAGACACAAGAGAGCTTGCATTCCTTAGGACTCCATCAGTGCAGGCAGAAAATGCTACAGTTATTCTTGCAAACAGAAAAATCCATGGAAAGTGATAATCACACCTCCCACTCCCCCCAAAAAACCCAACAACCAAACCAAACAACCAAACAAACCACCAAAGAAGCCAAACCCACACCTACTCACACAATATACTTATTTTAATCCCTTTTTTCCAGATCACAACAGCTGAGGCTGTTTAACACAGTTAACAGACAGCTCTGCTCAGATAACCTAGAGGCTTCTCTTTATAACTCTGCTCCCCACTCCATTTAGATGGGGAAGAAAACAGCTATGACTCAAAGCTGTACCTTAAGAGGAAGCTGACTATTACATTCCTCATCACCCACAACTCTAGGATGTTGAAGACATTTTTCAAGAGACCATTTCCCCTGAGCTCTGTGAAATTCTATTTGAAAAACAAAACAACATCCATGCAGTCTTGGATATAGCTTTCTATAAAGTAAAAGCAAATCCTCCAGCTATCTATCACAAAGAAATCTGCAAACAGCTGCATGGCTTCAGCAAGTGATAACGCAGGGATGCAGTTTTCTTACAGAATGAAAATCACAAGAATTTCAGTCTTTTCTTTCCTGGTACTGAAAAAAAAAAAAAAAGTCCTGGCTCTGATAAATCAAAGCTTGGGTAGTGCTCAGATTCTTTAGTAGTAAACAAACTCAGATTCATTTAATGTTTCTGTATTAAGAATAATACTGTGTTCAAAAGGCCTTTCTCCTGAACCATACCAGGGACTCTGCTTCACAAATCTGAACTGGAATCAGATTCCTCTGGAAATTATACTGGTATCCAGTGCTCAGAGCTATGTTTTTAACAGAGAAGTAGGTGCTTCCCAGCCTTGTCAAACGAGACTGTGATTGAGTAAGATAATTAAGACTGAACACCTCTTCAGTTGCTATTTGCAGATTCTTAGCAGCCTCTGAGAGCAGAAACAGCATCAAAATGTGGGAAAAGGCATTAAACCACCACACACATGCAACAAGACAGAAGGTGGGTTTTAATCTTGTGGTTGAGAAGTTCTTTGGAAAGAATACTGAACCCAGAGCCTGATTCAACTGGGAACTGAAGCAGCAAAATGAGGACAGAGTGCAAGTCCCAGTACACACATGAACCACAACAGGCACTGGTACTGTGTTTCCTTGGGTATGTGATTGACAGCCACATCACAAACCTTGCACAAAACCCAACAGTTTGCACACTTGCACTGTACGATTTTAGATGATGGTACTTCTAGGAAAAAGGATAGATCTATCATATCTATATCACAAAGAAGGAGACATGAATAAAGTCAAAGGGACAGTTTTTCCAGCCATTGTCACTGAAGGAAATACTTTGAGCTCAGCGTCTGATCCACATGGTAATTCTCTGCAACAAGATTGTTTGGCCTTTTGGTAAACCAAAACTGGTCACAAAGTGAAGAGACAGATAAAATCCAGAAAGTAGTTTCTCCCATCAAAATATATCCTCAGTAAAAATAACAGTAACTGATTTAGATTAAGATTTACTCTAAGAAGTTCAATGCAACCAATATAAACTGACCTTTTCTTGACCTGGTATCCAAAAAGCGGGTGCCATTCTACAAACACAAGCAGTTTTGCCCAGAATGTTAGGCAGCACAACTTACAAAATGTGTTAGTGTCACCTCACAAGAACTTTAGCAGTTACAGATTCAGCCCCCAGTCAAACTTCAATTTGTTTCATGAAGAGTAAGCAACAATTTCACCTTTTCTGCCCTGAGAGAGGAGCACTAGCAAGCACAGGACTTACACGCACAAATGCGAGCTTGGTGGACAGCAAGTCAAAAGGAAAATTCTCATTCATAGCACATGTGCATCTACTTTGGATTCCAGTGCTGATATACCTTCAGAAACATGACACTGATGTTGAACGAAATGAGTCCCACACCGATCTAAAACTTGAGGGCTACATTGACCCTTAAAAGAGGAAACAAACTGAAGGAAGACTTAGTATGATTTATTTTCCTTTATAATCTAAACTAATTTGTGTATCCTAGCATATACCCTATTTATTGCTTTAATCTTCTGATATACTGATATACAGTGACCCAGGCTCCTGCAGTCCCATCTCACTTAAGCATTTTGGTATTATTTCTCTGACAATCCCTGGTGGTACACTGACTTTTCCTTCTAATCTTCTTTTACTCTCGGGGAATTCTCTCACAAAGTTTTCAATGCACATCTGTCAAACCAACTCGCTACTAGATTTGTTGTTTTATGTAGTAATTTCTGCAGTAGCAATTGGATAACAGATTCTTGGCATACGTGCAGATCTTCCTTTGCTCATTTTCAAATAAGTTATTTCCCTCATAAGACACATCTTCGTTCTAATTTACTGACTTTAATTTTAAATGTTCTTATTCACCAACAAACTCATTTTTACTTTAAAATACAGAAATGTCTGTGGCTAATTCTGTCAAATTAATACTATACCAAACTGAATTACTGAGCATGGAAGAATTATGTACATCATAAACTTTATTTTTTTTCCCTAGTCTTATCTAAATGAGCCAGGTTCTGTGCAGTTGGCTTTTCTGAAGCAGGATACTTTTCCCTCGTGTAGATAGATAAATCAAATGGGAGTTTTCCAGAATGACCAAGAGCAGTTAGCTCTCATTATTAACAAAGCACCACCCACACTCAAGTAAATATTTAAATAAAAAATAAACATTAATCAAATGCTTTAAAAGAATTAGCAAGGGAATGACTGTTGACAACACAGACGTGGAATAGACAAGGATTTCTCCTATAAAATTTCTAACTACAGTTAATACCAAATACTATTGTGAAGATAAAGAAACGCTTTTACTGTGGAGACATGTACTACATGCCCAAGTTTCTTCCTCTTAAGTTTCAAAATCCCTTGAGTCAGGTGCAATGCCTACCTGTAACAAAAAAATAAAAACAGATTCTGGTGACAGAGCCACAACAAACAATTTGCTGGACACTTGTTGCTGTCTAGAGGCTGCAGACTGTACTTGTCCAACTTTAATAGAAACTTTGACTTCTGCTGACTTTAACACTTAAGATGTATTTTCACAGTGATGCAGATATTTCAGAGTTGACTTTACTTTTGTTCCAGGCCTGCAGCAGAGCCTGTGGGTCCAAAAGGCAGCCTGTTTCCTTTTAAATCAACTGATGGGGCTGTGGGAAGTGGTTTCTGCAAATGGTCTCACGTAGGTACCTAGTGGGATTTTCAGAAAGATTCGAGAAAGTTATTCCACGTATTTCAAGTAATTTGGGAAAGCAAAACAAACAGACAAATTAAATAATAATTTTTTTTTTAAAGTAAAAAAAAATATATATATACACACACCCTACCCCACTGGTGTCAGAGTAAAGATTGGGTTAAATGTGAATTCAGTTTAAATTAAGTGAGGAAGTCTCAGTGACTTCAGTTATATGATCCCATCCCTCCCCCCACTCCATACACACATACTTCCCCCCCCCCCCCGAGAACCCGATTAAGTAGGAACTAAGCCTTTTTTCCTACCACATCAGTAAGGGAATGATGCTGCTAATTCCAGCAAAGCTCCCAAATACTTTGCTCATAGACTGTACTGGCCAACAAACAATTAGATCATTCCTGAATTAAAGGAATACCCAGAAGCAATTCTGCATAAGCACTGTTTTCTTTCAAAGCACAATGGAAAGTTGGCGTGTATTTCATTCACCAGAACTGTAATTTGGTTTAAGCAAGGGTTTATTTTAAAGATCTTCAGCTCTCACCTACAGGCACCCCATGGAACCCCATGAATCAGCAGATAGTTACTGTTTATTAGAAAGCCTTCCTCTTTAAGTCATCTTTACTTCCTCTCAGCATTTTGCAGAAAGTGTAAAAAGAACTATACCATCAAGCCTTTGCTATAGGCAACTGTCTACAACTGGCCAGAATCTAGAATATAAAGTATTTAGAATTCAATACTGAATTTTGATATTCAGACCCTAACAAATCAAACAGCCTATATACTAAAAGAAATTTAAGTAAAGAGCAGCCCTACAACAGACAGCTTCTTTCTGGTATTTACACTATACTTAACATCACGTCAGTGAGATCAGGTATACTCCTTTCCTTTAACCTCTTCTGGATACTCATGGGTTTTAAAAGTATCTTCAATAACCAGGTGTTTAAAGGAAATGAGACACTACACAGGTTAAACAACATGGTTCTATTAAAAACTATCTTTAACCATGGCACTCAGTGACAGCAATACAATACTTTTTCCACAAAGCAACTAATATAAAAATATGCCATAAAATCATCTGTAGACTAGTATGCTAGTACATATATGTAATCATAACATTCTTTTATAAACTCTTTCCTGAGATACCGTGGGTTGTTTGATTTTCTTTGTATTACTGGATGCGTTATCTTCACGAATCATCTAAAATAATAGTACATTATTTTCTATGTGCAGGTCACTCAGTTAACATGTAAAAAGTAGTATGTAAATATATGGCAAAGAAACAGCTCTTAAAAATTATGCGCTTTTTTACTTTCTTACATTTCTTTAACATTTGGCTCCTTGGGAGATGGAAGGGAGGAACATGAAAAACCTGAAATTAGAGCTATGAATTGACAAAAAGCAGGAAAGCATTCAGGAATGTTAGGAGTTGGAATATAATATAAATGACACAAAAAGAAAGCCATAATTCATGTTGGCTATGTATTATCTTATAAAGCAACTGGTCATATTTTAGTCAGTTCACAGTATAATAAATATGTTTACTAATCTGTTTTGGAAGAGCAAATGTCTTTTAGGGATTCAAGCTCCTCCATAAGTTTCTTGTTCTGAACTTCTAGCACTGCAACACGACTCTCCAGACATTTTATGTATTCTTTCTTCCGACGTCGACATTCTTTAGCAGCTTCCCTGCAAAAAGCAGAAGTAAAAAGTGCAACCAAAAAAAGCCATTTGCATGCCATTAGAAAGCTCAGCAGATTACGGACACTATGGCAGAATTCCGAATTTTGGAATTTCTCCCAAATCAGTCTGAAAACACTAAGCAAAACTGGGTTCCACAAGGGCCTCAAGTGTCTCTTTCTCATGTTCATATGGCAATCTGTAGAATTGCTTCCTCTCATGCCTTGATTAAAGTTCATAATAAACGAGGTCCAAATGAAAGACAGTTATTCTGCTTTATGACAATAAAGATCTTTGAGGGCCTTGAGTTCCTCAATGAGAGTCTTGTTTTGGTTTTCAAGCACAGCCACACGATTTTCAAGACATTTGACATATTCTTTCTTCTTTCTGCGACATTCTCTGGCAGCTTCCCTGGAACCAATACAAGGCAAATGACTACAGGAACAGCCACAATATGGCAAAGACTGGATAAATGAAATTACCTGCAATCCCTGCTCTTCGACAACAACAACAACAACCACCACCAACAACAACTGTTGGATTGCACAAACAGAACAGCAGGTAACAGCCATAAGCAATAACACAGTTAAAATACAATTCCAAAGAACTAGAACTTGAAGAAAAATTCATCATCAACAAATACAAAGATGGAATTGATACACAAAGGAACCAAGAAAAACAGTGAGCAAATGGCAACGTATTGACTTGAATTGTACTAAACATGAAGACTGAAAGCAGCGTTTCTTCTTCCAGCCACATTCCATTTTGTGTGTTTATCAGTATTATCTTCTGCAATCAAAATCTTAAAATCAAACTAAAGAATATACTTTCAGAAAATACAAGCATAACACTACTCTCTTCAGACAAAAAGCTAAATGCCAAGCTGTCATTTCTTTACCTTAATGTAACAATCTACAGCAAAATTTAAGTCCAAACAAGTACAATTTACTAGCATTTTAGAGCTGTCCACCTGTGCACATTTCAACCACATGCATCTGCAATGTTTGTTTACTTTGAGTAGTATTTTCAGAAGCATGTGACTGAACGGGCATTCAATTCCAGAATAAATTTTAGAAGTACTGGGAGTTTGCTCCTTTAAGATCTTGGAACATGATAAAGTGTCAAATTGTGAGAGTAACTTTCCAGCAAGTTATATGAGGGAGAGCACAGATCTAGCATTAAAACTGAAAAGAGAAACAAAAGGAAGCACAACAATGCAGCGATCTTCATGAGTAATTTAAAATAAAGGACAGGCATGAGAGCAAAGCAATACCATTAATTTAATCATAAAGCAAGTGGCTATTCAATGCATTAGAGATCTGCATGGCAGACTATTTCTTCCATTAATCTAACTGCCACTGATTGCAGTAGCTATGCATTTGAAAAAAGGAGAGTCCCTTAAGAACAGAAAGAAGAAAGCACAGAGAAAGACTGGCAGTTACAGCACACAGTCAAGCCCATGCCAACTAATTAAAAAAAATACAGCCACCTCACACAATATGCCTCACAAAATGACAGAGGCACTGCACAGTAACTTATCACAGTAGCCAATTATTTTGGAAAGCCTATAATTATCATTCCACCCTAGAATAAGTCCTCTTCAGAGCATCATTAATGGATGACTGCTAATGAGATCCTCAGATATTTTCCTAACCAATTCTTTGCTGGGATGTTTCAAGATGAACAAACCCGTACTGGTCATTTTACTGTTGGTGGATCAGGGGGGAATTCAACACTAAGTACACCTCCAGATCATCACAAAAATTACCAGAAAGGGACAACACTGATATTGATTTCTGAATTTCCATAATATTTTCAAACTAAAAATCCATGGTGATAAGGTCAACTCTAGTTTTCCAGAGTTAACAGCCAATACACAATGCCATAAGGATGTGGGATGACTGACAATTTCTTGCCTTCACTTTATCACTCAGAGGCAGAGCTCATGACCTTAAGAAGAAAGTTTCACTAGAATGTTTTGGGGTTGGGTGTTTTTTTGCAACACTGACTATTAATTGTGATATAGTCTTACCTATTTTTCATAAGTCTCAGCTCTCTCTTGCGAGTTGCCTCTTCTGCCAGTTGCTGAGGACTATGCAAAGTCCCCGGTGAGGCAGCCATTACCACTCCCTGAGGTAAGGTAGTAGTGGGAGTTCGAATCTGGTAAGCTGGCATGTCTCCAGTGGCAGCTGTATAAAAGAATCATATTTTAAAATTTATGGGGAAAAAAAAAACAACAACAACAAAAAAAATCAAACTACACAAGAGTCACAGAACAACAGATTTCTGTTGATGAGTTCTCCAGGATCCCTGCTACATAAAATATTTCATAGGCCTGTCATGTCACAGCTACATTTGTTATTTTTCTAGCATTTATTTCCACACTATAAAATAAGTTATCTAAATTGCTCTAGCACATGGTCCCACTAGCCAGCCAGACTGAAGCCTGTGAAAGCTTCCACATGGCTCTTTTCAGACAACATAGGGAAAGCTGCTTGAAAAACACAGTGTGCATACTTATTCCCTGTTCACACAATTCCACAAAAATATGGTTCTGCTGTTGCAGCCACTGAAATTTACATGCTACCCCTTGTCCTCCAACAGAAGCTTCAGAAGTCAACTTTCTCCTCTTTCCCTGTGATAGCAACAGTACCAGCCTTACTGCCTTTCCTCCCTCTAGAGCAGCAGCACAGAAACCCTTGCACAACCAGTGAGAGCTGCTGTTGCCAGAATGAAAATGAACAGACAAGTGCTCACAGTGAACTGGGGTACGCTCTTTGAGCAAAAGGACCACAAATAGGATGCTGCAGAATTAGCAGGCAAGAGACAGTAGTGGCTGTTTCACAGGAAGGGGTATAGTTACACAGTAAGCCAGAGTGCAAAAGTTCATATTCAGCTCCTGAGCCTACTACCACTTTTGAGCCCTCCCCAAACCAAACACAGACCTGAAATCTGACCTGTTATTTGGAGCCAATACCTTCCTGATGGTCTCCCTCATTTCTGTATTTCTGAGGTACTTCATTCCTACATGATGTACCCCAACTTTAAAATACTGTTAAAGTCCTACATACTGTGTCTTGTCTGATGTGGGGGGGGGGAAGGGGGGGGAAGTATCTCTCTTCAAATTACAAGCAAGTATTTACCTATTCCTTTCCATAAATATTTTATATTATCACACACCAAACTCCAAATTTTGTAATTAAAGCGACTGAACATAATACATGAAATTTCAGAGGCTTTTATGTTAGAATTAATTTATACTTTAATTCTTTAAAGCAATATTTAGATAATGGAAAAACTGGTGTCACAGTTTAACACCAGCCCGCAACTAAGCACCACAGAGCTGCCTGCTTAATTCCCCTCCTTCCCAGTGGGATGAGGAATAGAACCAGAAGGGTAAAAGTAAGAAAATGTATGGGTTGAGATGAAAACAGTTTAATACTTGAAATATAATAATAAGAATAATGATAATAAGAAAAAGAATTGTAATGAAAATAGCAAAAAGAAATAAAACACAAGACAAACAAGTGATGCAAATGAATAAAAATTGTTCACCACTGACTGATATCCATCCAGTTCCTGAACAGCAGCCCCCAGCCAGCCTTCCTCCCAGTTTATACACTGAGCATGATGCCATATGGTATGGAACATTCCTTTGGCCAGTTGGGGTCAGCTGTCCCAGCTGTGTCCTCTCCCAGCTTCTTGTGTTCCCCCAGCCTCCTGACTAGCAGGGCAGCATTAGAAGCTGAAAAGTCCTTGACTTAGTGTAAGCACTGCTCAGCAACAACTAAAACATCAGTGTGTTATCAACATTATTCTTATCCTGAATCCAAAACACAGCACTGTATCAGCTGCTATGAAGAAAATTAACTCTCTCCCAGCCAAAACCAGGACAACTTGGAAAAACAAAATGTAGACAAAAACACCTTGGGGAGGCTGACAGGTACAGAAGTAAAGTGACATCAGTCAACTATAGGGAGGGGAATAAACCTAAACTGAAAAAAAAAAAAAATTACTATCATTCTTATTAAGTTAATGCAGGTACTTCACTAATTAAATATAAAAAAATAGGTTCAAGCTGTGTTTAGACTACAATTCCATAGCCATGTCCTGAAATCATTATCAGCTTAAACACTTTACACCTCCCCCCTTTCTCCATCCTGCTCGTAAAAGTGTTTGTGGAATTACAAGATGAACAGGACCAGTGAACTGGCCTGGGTTACAGATAATCCCCTAGGGATGGGGGAGGGAGAGAGAAATCAGCTCAGGACAGCCTTGTGAGCGCTGAACAGGCAGCCACCCTGAACACAGGGTTTGGTGGCCTTGTACATCTAGAAGAAAATTAATTCTTTCTTTAAGTTCTCCACATCTCTTAGCACTATTTTTAAAACGGAATTTTATAAACCCTTCAGGCTCACCTTTATGCTGGCCATATTACATACATTTTACCGACTCTATGGTAAGAACTATCTTTTTCTATCATTACTATCTAAAAAAAGAGATGTTATCTTGGTTTGCAGTAGCTACAATGAATCAGAAGTCCAGCTGAAGCACTTTGTAGATCAAGTCATGAGGAAAGGCCCATAACCCAGGTCACCTCAGCCTGGCAAGACCAACTATTTTTTTGTCTTTTATTTACAGTCAGATGTTAGCTAATAGGACTTACTGCTGTTGTTGCACTCAGTCCCGAGAAGACTCAGTATGATCATGTACCTGCAACAAGACTTAACAAAAGCGAGGCCCTATCTCAGCTGGGATCAACAAACACCACTAAGCAACACTTCACATGAATAGTTTGAGCAGGTTCCAGTAGTGTCTGTGCCTTCCTAACAGTTGACTCATTTATGAATCTAACAACATGGTAACAGAGATAAATAACCTTTTTGGTACACAGACCTTATAAACCCACACATCATTGCAAATCAGTTATTTCAAAGTCTTCAAGTTTTTCTGTATATCTCCAGAAGTTACAATAAAATACTGTTTCCTCCAAAAAAAGTCATTGGGAAAGTTGAAACAGGCTTTAAGCAGGAGGTGAAGGGTATGTGGTGGTGGTGGTGCTGTAAGATACCCTTGAAAAAAAATAAAATTATGGTTTATGTCTAGTAATGTATCTGCATATCACAGAGAAGGGTACCTTCCACTTCAGCATTTGAGACAAAAATCCCCCACACCCCAATCCAACTGATAAACCTCTGTGGCTATTTCTGACAAAGTTCCATGGAGATTTAACGTGATTCCTGACATACCATACATGGGACTGAAACAAAGCTAAGCAACAAACCTGGAGATGGTGTATTCCCTAACACATTGCTCCAGGTAATTTTCAATTTTTAATTTCTTTCCCCTTCTTAAAATTGCAAGGGAGTAAGAAGCCACTGCAAAGCTGAAGCTTTGAGTTGAGACTTACATAAAGAAAATTATTAAAAGGAAGACAAACGAACAAACAAAACCAAACAAACCTCATTTGAAAAAGTGTGTAAATACAGCTCTGAGAAATTAACAAAAACTAATTGTTTTTTAAATCAACTACCTCATATCAGCAGGGCCTTGAAAAAAGTAACTTGCTGAACACTAGAGAGCATCCCAGCACTTAAGTTCTTTCAGTAACTATCCAGGAGACAAAAAGCCCAATGTATGCTATGTATTAGTGCGTCTATTCTTCTGTAAGTCATAATGATGGAACTAGATTATCAAAGGGTTTTCAACTTCACCACTAAACTGGCTAAACAAGGCATGAATCATTATCTCTTTGAGCATGAAAAATCAAAACGTCGACTTAGAGAAGATACTTATCTTTGGATTAATGAAACAGTAGGTAGCAGCAATGAGCAGCAGCACATAGGTCCCGGCTGTGAACCAGTTAATATTACAGATCTGCCGGAGGCAATTGACGAAGCAGAAAGGAACTGACTAAATCACAGCGTGACTTGGAGCTGACGTCAATGTGTATCTTGTTTGGAGTTTAACTTTTCCAGTTCCCTACTTCAACACGATTCCAGGAAATCTAATGACGTCAGCCTTTTGAACTCAATTAGCTGAGGAACAGACCATTTTAACAGTGGAGGAGAAAACAAGCAGGCACTATAATACTTAAAATTTATCGCTCTCAAATTTGTTTTCATTCAGCATTTTCTTTAATAATGAAAGCACAGAGCTTATTTACAGTACTGAAACTGCACACTGTTTCTCTCTCAGCTCTGCTTAAGATTTTAGAGCTGAAATAGGCTTAAGAGTTTATTACTAAACAAAAAAAGCACTGTCATTTGTATAAAATAAAAAACAATTATAAGCATAGTAACACATATGACCATCTCCACAATAAGATGAATTTAAGTGGTGGATTTCTCAGCAAAATCCTGCATCTAATAGTAAAGATTAGTTGTCTGAATCAATCTGTGCAAGAACTCATGTACTAACTGTGATTTGTTTCCCCCCCAAACAAAACTGTTAAAATTGCCCTGAAATCCTACACTAACTAGATATAATCAGAAGCTATTTGTACAGTTTGAAAAATGAAAGAGTTATAGAAACAGGTTCTAAAGAAAATGTCAGAAATACCAACTAAGCACTGCTTAGACAGCCAAAAAGATAATGGAAAAGATTAACAAAATTTTTACCTGTTTCATCTCCTGTTACAGCCATGCTCAGCGTCTGCACACACGATTCTCCTGTTCCTCTACCAGAGCTCAGCATGAAGTGTTCCAAACTAGCAAGCATGTGCGGGACTACAAGCAAGAGCACTGACATCACAGTGACCTCACTTGCTTACCACTGTCATTAATATGCTCTGTCACTGGAACAGCTCACTGAAACTGCAGCCCAAAGAACTCCTTTTCCAGTAAGCCTTTTTTTTTTCCCCTCCTTTTTCCACATTTCTGTAAGCCTAGCTCTGTTCTTTTCCCCTGAATTATTCACAAAGCCAGAGAAAGCACTCACCACAAAGCTGCCTATAAAGCAAGACCTGAAAATTCACAGCACTGACTGACAGAAGTTAAAACATGGCTCTAGCATTCACAAATGAATCCAAATTAAAGTCACGACTGGATAGAAGACAGGGAAATTTTAAAAAGACATGCAATTGTTTTCATTGAAGCAGTTCTACTAAAAGGCAGAGACCTCTGCCAGAGAGACATGCAACACAGGAAAGCTTAATAAGATGTAACAATAGGTAAATGAAAGGCTGAAACTCCTTGCTTTGGGCGGGGGGGAAACCACAACCCACTCATTTAAGTTAAAAGCTTCAGAAAAGATTGAAAAAAGCTCCAACAAAGTCAGTCAACCTAAAGCTAGTGATTCCAGATGCTGTAAACAGTAATTCTGGGTAAGGGCTACCTCTCCCCCATTCCTTCCTTTTAAATGAAGTCCAGGAGGCCTGGTTGACTTAGGGTTTTTTTAATTAATAAAAACACAAAACTAAAAACTCAGCTGTAACAGAATTACTCTATATTTACACCAATTTAAATGAAATTTGTTTCAGACCAATAGTCCAGGCTCTGGTCTGTATGTAGGGCATAGCAAACTTCTAAGGCCTTTGTCTGAAATAAACAAATTCAGAGCGGTAATTCATCAGCTATGAAACTATGCCAAGGACAGAAATAATGGAAGCATCAGTGCAAAAAAGGAGTGCCCTGTGATTACAGGACCACTTCAGGATCAGATAAATAGAAGATCAGAACTGAAGCACGCAAGAAATACAAGCCTCAGATGTCAAATACCACTGTTCATATCGCTGAACACATCATAAAACACACACAGATCCCAACAGAATGATTTTTGAGACTTTTTTTTTTTTACGCACATTCTCACTAATAATTAATTCTGCTTCAACAACCAAAAAAAAAAAACCAACCAACAACCAAACCTTAAAATGTATTAGAAAACTGTCAGGACATCATAACTGCCTCTGATATTGCCTGTGAATGTAAACTTGGAGCAAATGGACTATCACTCGTGGATCAACACCTTTAGTACTTTTGTACTAACTCATTTTCCCCATCAGAGGTTATGAAAAAATATCAAGCACAGGGTTTATGTGATTATTGCACATGAGATTCATCAATAAATATTTCAGAAAAAAACATAAATACGTATACTATCTTAAACAGATCTTTCCTGCCCTACTATATTCAGGGGGGTTGCCTAGCATATTGGGAGGGAGGGGGTTGTTTGGGGGGGGGTGTTTGTGTGGCTTTCTTGTTGTTGGTTTTGTTTGGGGTTTTTTGTTGTTGCTTGGTTTTTTGCACAGTTTGTTTGTTTTGGTTGCTTGGTTTTGATTTGTTTGGGGTTTTACTTCCACGACAATTAAAATTTATATACCTAGAATCATTATAACAATATACTTAAGTGGGAAGATTACCAAGCAGAATGTTGCTTTCCTGTTATAATCTTTTCCCATTATAGTCACCTAATAGCACAGTATCAGGAGACGCGTCAACTACAAAGTGTACATAAATGACAAACGGACTACAGACTTTCTAGCATGGGCAAGATAAAAACATATTAGAGACTTATGTATCAAACTAATTCCATTGTCTCACTCCATCCTAAATAACTCAGGTTTGTTGATAACACACAATTATTATCACAAAGAAATTTGTATTACCATAAACATCCTCAGGTGCTTTCATACTCTTTTTATGTACTTTTTAAAAATTAAAGATATTTTTTAAAAGACTTTCTGGTATCAACAGCATATACGCTCAGGTGAAACCTGTTACCTTCTCATCATCCCTGAGTTGATGGTCACTTACTATTCCCTTTGTATTTTTCCCTTTATATATTATACACCATTTTTCTTCTGTGTCAACAGCTATGAGCATCATTAAATCATTTTGCTTGAGCCAACAGAAGAGAGAATTGCAACAAGTCAACTTCTCTAAGCATGTACAGAGAATAGATCAATTTAGTTAAAAGTATGTAGAAGCTTCCAGAAACAGGATATAGCAAGTATTCAGAAACTGTCTCTGAATCCATTTTGGAAATTTTCATCACAGGCAAGACACTTGATGGGCTACACCATCAGTGGAGCCCACCACTGAGACTTACTAGGGAGGTTAGAGGACAGCCCTGTCTAAAGACAACCCTGCAACAAACAGTCTGTAAAGGAAGCAGAGTCAAATGAAATTCCCAAGAACTGAAATGCTGCCAGATATAATCCCTAAATTCTGTGCTTCTTCGCAGACTGGGGAGATTCAAGGAAGCAACTGAAGAGCTGCTCATTCTGCCCCACCCACACTCCACCCCTGAAGCTCTGAAGACTCAAAGCAGTACATACAAACACTACAGTCAACCTGGAGAGACAAAGTCCTCTAATTTAAGGGATGTTTATGCACATATAGAAAACATGTTACTCATACTCAGAAAACATTAACTGCCAAAGTGAGAAATCTGTTTGTGGGACAGCCAAATGTGGATCTCAAGGCTTTGCTAAGTAAGTATTCATAATAATATTTAAGGAAGATATAACAGTACTCTCTGCATGTTGAAAACTAACATTTTGGCTAAGATTTTTTTTTAATATATTACAGTCCCAAAACTCCCTTGAAATGCTTCTGCAATGTTTTGGGAAGACAGTGTATTTCAGTGAAGAATTAACCTGAGGCAATAGAAGAATTAAAATTTGGTATCATTATTTAGCATTGCCTCAACAAGTTCAGATATCTACAAACTATTAGCTTTATCTACATCCTGGACTTCCTTTACAGCAAAGGGAAAGAAACAGACACAGACAGAACTTATTTCAAATATCCATATTAGGGTAAAAATGGCACCTCAATCTGGATTTCACCAACTATCTCAGATACCTCATCAGCCCCATGAACATATTTAAAGCCTTACTAGCTCTTTTCACGGTTTATTTCAGATAGCTGTTCTGGCTTAAGAAAGCTAAGGAAGCATTCATACAGCCCTCCCCACTTCTCTCATTAAAAAAAAAAATAGGGAAAATAAATTCCCTATATCATCCATGGACACCATTCATTTAGTGTCTCTGTACAGAAATCTCTTCCACATTTTCAAAGGTTTTCCCTCAGCATAACACAAATACCAACACTACTTTCCCTAATATAGGTAAGAATCCAAGATACCTTTGGTTCTCAATTTCTCTCAGCATTTCCAAAAGGCTGGGAACAGTAAGGTTCCGGAATTCACTATTCACAGTTCATTTCACATGTGTGCATGTTATAGGACTTACAAAGCGTTCTGCTGTGAGAAAACTAGATTCAGTAAAAGATCTCCTTTCTACTAGGAGTCATAAATTGCAAGGAAATTCTGCCTTAAACATATCCAAAGAACTTCAGATTGATTAAATGCTGAAAAAAAAAACCAAAATTAGTTTCATATTATCAAAAAAGATGCATCCTCAGGATCTCATTTCAACCGTAACAGTGCCTTTACTGCAATTAAAAATCTCTCTCCAACTCTGGACACAAGAACTCAAAGTAGAAAGTTATTTTATACTGTTATTTCCTCCTCATAAAACTTTCTAATCAAAAGAAGTAGCTGCTTTACTAAACAGAGAAACTGAGTCTCCTTTTAAGGCTGCCTTTCATTTTGTCACACAGGTACAATGTCAACACAAAAAGCCTTTTAAGAAAAACTGGTTTGCATAAAAAAAAACTAAAATGCAATTGCCTAATAAAACATACCTTGAACAACAACTTGGCTTCCTGGAACAAAATACTGTTGTGTGCTATGTGGTGATTGTCCTCCATATTGCACAATGGTAGCACCTGGCTGAGGAGCTCCCGAATTTGTCATTCCTAATGTCTGTAGTCCATGGACACCATCAGAGGCTGGATTAGAAATCTGGATTGCACCACCTTGAGTTATAGTAACTAAAGATAAAAAGAAGAAGTTAAGCAACAGAAAGAGATATTGCCTAAACATTAAAAAACACATTTTTCTCTTTAAAATAAACACCGCCTGATAGGACTCCTGCTCCTCTCCTTGCTTAAAATCAATTGTAAAATACAACTTGCATAATATTAATACTGATTTCCACAAATAGAAAGTCTGTCATGTAGTACATGCCATGTGTGTAACAGATAAAAAGCAGTGTTCCACACATTTTACCTCTACACTTTCAGAAGTATTAACCCTCCTAAAACAGTTTTAATACAAGAAAAAAATAAAAATAGTACCTTATAGGCATACAAACACAAAACTGACAAAGTTATTAAACAAGAAAAAAACTAAACAGCTATGTTTAGCAACACCCACAAAACAAAACCCAGGACAAAGGAAGAGCATCTAGACAAAGAGCGAGCTAGATCTGATGTTCACAAGCCTTTGCTTAGTGTGAGAGTAACTCTAGCCCAACAATGTTTTTCTAAGCTGCAAAGAGTTCAATACTTATATAAAAATAGAAACAAAACAAAGTTTGTGATTTTCCCCCCATATAATCAGCAATATGAAAGATATACTTTCCCCATTAAAAAAAAAATCATACTTTGTTGCTCATTATAATTAAATATTTAAGACAAAAATCAAATTCCCTACATAGGTTATTAATTGCATATTCACTTGGAAATTGGCATTGTCCTTGTTAATAGCAGAAATATCATAGAATGGTTTAGGTTGGAAGGAACCTTAAGATCATCTAGTTTCAACCCCCCTGTCACAATCACAGACACGTTCCACTGGACCAGGTTGCTCAAAGCCCCATCCAGCCTGGCCTTGAACACTGCCAGGGCATGGGGCATTTACAGCTTCTCTGGGAAGCCTGTTCCAGTGTCTTACCACTCTCACAGTATAAAGTATTTCTTCCTAATACGTAATCCAAATCTATCCTTTTTCAGTTTAAACCTATTATCCCTCATGCTATCACTATACTCCCTGATAAGGTTCCCTCCCCATTTTTCTTGTATGCTCCCTTTAAGTACTGGAAGAATGCTATAAGGTCTCCCCGAAGCCTTCTCTTCTTCAAGCTAAAAAACCCCAACGCTCTCAGCCTGATAAGGTTCATAAAGGAGATGTTCCAGGCCTCTGATCGTGGCACTCCTCTGGACCCTATCATGCAGGTTCATGTCAGTCTCACAGTGGGAGCCCCAGAGCTAAATGTAGTACTCCTGGTGGAGTCACATGAGAGGTGAGGGGGAGAATCACCTCCCTCGACCTGCTGGTCACACTTTTGATGCAGCCCAGGATGCAACTGATTGTCTGGGCTTCAAGTACATATTACCAGCTTGTATTTAGTTTACCACTCGTATTTAGTACCACCAAATCCTTCTCCTTAGGGTTGCTCTCAATCCTCTTATCACCCAGCCTGTATCAATGTTTGGGATTGTCCTGACTCCTGGGTCAGGACCTTGCATTTGGCCTTGCTGAACTTCATGAAGTTTGCATGGGCCCACCTCTTAAGATCCCTCTGTATGGCATCCCTTCCCTCCAGCATGTCATCCACACCACAGATCTTGGTGTCATCAGCAAATCTGCTGAGGGTGCACTCAATCTCTGTACATGTCCCCAACAAAGATGTTAAATAATACTGGTCCTAGTACAGACCTCTGAGGAACAATACTCATCACTGGTCTCCACCCACGTCGAGCCACTGAACGCAACTCTTTCAGTGTGACCACCCAGCCAATTCCTTATCCACCAAGTGGTCCACCTGTCAAATTCATGTCTCTTACATTAATTAAAATATTCTTAGAACTTTTAGATGAGAACCAATTCTCAAGAAGTAACAAACTCCTTTCTCCCCCAGAAAGGTATTTTTGAACTACAATAATTGTCATTGTACTTAAAGTGGTCTGAGATAGTACAAAAGTCATATATAAGTATAGATCCAGGATTGCCAGCTCCTGATTTCACTTTCAGATTCACAATATTGGATAACTTTCTTGAAGGTTAAGCTTTGGTTATGTGAATACATGATTCATTACACACTCATGTGAGTTTTGGAGATAGTTAATTTCAAAAGATCTGTCTTGACAAGAGTAAGTTATCTTAAAAGTGAAACATCAGATAACACTTCAAAGAGCACTGGAGATACTAACAGTTGATTAGTAAACTGTTATTGGTAAATTAGACAACATTAACTATTAGAAGCTCAGCTAATATTTTGAGAGTATAGTAATCTATCGAAATTGCCAAATCCCAGCAGCTAAATTAACTTCTTTTTGGAGAAAATGGGGAATTCCTCTCATGGTGGAGCAAGCACAGAGCCCTATCTGCAATTCAGAAAAAGGGTTCAGCAAGGACCTTGAGTCCTACCCTAATAATGGGGAACATGTGATGTAGGAAGTCCTGCACACAGGCTTCAATACGTTTTTCATGGTTAGGCTACCACCACAGGTGAGGCAAAACACCTGCGTTTTGTCAGTATTCAGTAACTAACATGACAGAACTACAGCAAACACAATAGGTTTCTAGTCAGATGAGGCTACAAGGCTCATACACAAGACAGTACCTTATGCAAAACTACCCATTTCCCTTAGAGAAAGATAACTCATATGTTGATGAAGGTAACAGAGACATTTTATCGAGCTGGTCATGCCTGTCAGTCTGTCTGCTTCCATAGTCTAAAGCCAAGAAGCTCTGGGGACAAAGATACTTGGAAACCATGGTAACATACTGTTTTGGCTGGCAAAAAGTAAGCAAAGAACAGCCATCACTGCTGTTAACAGAAAAAATGTATTTGTTTTTCAGAAAAATTTACTTATCAACATCTTCCAAAAAGAGGCATCCAAACACCAACATACAGTCAAAATTATATTTTCAACTAAACTGCCTTTCCTATGCAGAGATAGAACAGTAGAGAAAATAAGGAATGAGCAAATAAAGTAGCATAAGGCATGTGTGAAACCAGGGCACAGGACAGATGGCTGTAGTGACACTGCAAGACCAACTCTCCAATTCTTCATTGTCATGGACACTTTACAAGCTTAATGCATAAACTGCTGGATGCCTGTACAAGAGAACCCATGCAACTAATGCTAGTCAAGAAGAGATGAGTACTCACACAATAATTAAAAGCAAAAGTAAGGAGGTATTGACAGGAGACATAAAGGTAACACAGGTACATGTAGTGACCGTCTGAATCACATCCAGATTGAAATCAACACGAGTAATGCTGCATTCCCACACAGTGTTCCGGTTTTAGCTAACAACAGTTCCTGAGGATCATAGGACAGCTACTCAGAAATGCTGCAGATCTGTGCCTTACAAATTTAAAGACCAGAAGTGAACAGTCAAGCTCTCTTTGGTAAATTCCAAATTAAGACCCCCTCCATTACAAAGAGATGACCATCCTAGCTACCTCTTGGAAACAATTTTTCCTAACCAGAATCAGAGAATACACACATTCACTGGAGGAAAAAGATGTGAGATTTTAACTTCAAAAGTTGAACTAATAAAAGAAAAAAAAAATTATAATGAACAATAAATTGGGTAAGAAAAACCATTTCCATGAAGACAGATCTCTCAAAAGTTTTGAGCCAGCATCAGGAGTCTATAAAAGCTGACACTGCAACCTGAAGCAATGCCTCATTATGGATGAAAACTTATTTAACAACTTAAATTACCTTAAATACACAGCAGATGTTTTAGGCTATGTCTGTAATTTATTCCAAGCAAAAGCAGCATAAACCAGAAATCTATGCTTGGTTCGTGCAAAAGCCAAGTTTAAATTAAGATAAATGACATTTAATTAATTGTTTGTGGACTCTGTTTATTTAAGCATATGGTTGGTGATGTTCTCTGTTGCTTGAGTTTTCAAAAGTTAATGTCTGATTGAACAAAAAAGCAAAACCTATAAATTTCATTATTCTTTTATACACTTCCCTGTCACTATGATTTATAGCTATGCACGAACTGAAACATCTTTAATTAAGAATCACCTCCTGCAAGACACTCCTAGTATAAGTACAATTCTTGTTTCCTAGAGGAAATTACAATTAAAAAACCCTAAACTCTAATTTCTTACAAATCCCTCAGGTTTGAAGGCTCACTAGAACATAGTACAGACAGTATATCATTCCTTTTTAAGCCTTGAAACTGCAAATATATTTTTAACTAAACTTAAGCCAAACTAAAAATATAATTCAAAACTTGAAGAGTAATTTGGTCAAGAATACCTGTCACATTCTGTACCAGATAACTGTAATTTAGCATGACCACAAGTCCACTGAAAAGAGCACTTCAGATGCTGGACAGCATGAAGCAGACACCTATTTAGGTCTATAGGTTACAGAAAAGGTAAGAAAAGCAGCTTAGGAACTCAAGAAAAATGACCTTCTATGCTGAAGGGGTAGATAGGGAAATTCTGCTTTCTTAGAGTTGGTAAGTTGCATGAATTAAATAATTGAGGAATTGTAGGGGTGATAAGCCATTCTAGGCTCTTTTATATACTACTGCAATGTTTTAATACACTTCCTCTGTTCTCCTGTTTCGGGGCGGGGGGGGGAAAAACCCACATCAAAACCCAAAACAAAAAAAAACAAAACAAACAAACAACAAAACCCCTGTACAAATAAAGTTTTGTTTTATACATAATTGAAAAAAAGAGGTATTAAAAAGTTATCCCTTGGATAACATCTGATGAAGGCCAAAGAAGCTGTGGGGAGAGTTATCCAACATTTTTAAATAAGAGAATTAAAAAAAGAAACAATGAATCCATAGAACAGAACTGTGAATCTAGCTTTTAACTTGAATTTGGATGAAGTATCAAATGTTGGAGAACACAGTTTAGGTTAATTCTGCAGTTAGAGTGTTCATACTTGACAAGTGGAGAGGAAGAGACATAGTTCTTTTAAGAAAAAAGTTCAAAGTTAAGAAATAATTTCATACTCCAGCCTTAGACTTCACAATAGTTTAACTCACTAATTGTCATTTCATGTAATGAATAGCACAAAAAAATGTAAATTACAGCCATTGGAAACCACAATGATTTATAACACTGAATATTCACACAAAGTGCCAATATTTTTCATTTCACCTGAGCCTCATCTCCACATTTTTAATGCATAGGAGTTCTAGAAGGACAAAATCTAGCAACCAACAAACTTTACAAGAAACAGACTGAAAGTTTATAATGCCCATGTTAGGAAAAACTAAATACAAACGATCAAAATTATTTAGAAATACAGAAGCTCTCATTCTTTTTCATCAAAATCCAACATCTGCACTTCATTATGGAACTCTTAGAAACAAAGCTGTTCCTACATATGTTCTGCAACATCACATAGTATCTTTGGAAACATACTATATTGCCCTGTGTTAGAGTGATATAGGCCAGCTGGCATGGCCATTGCAGGAATTCCAGAAGGCACTCCTTCATCATCTGACTTTTCTTCTTCAATCTTTGGTATTGCAGGAGCATCTGATGAGAGTTCATTCAAAATTTTTCTTAAAAAAAAAAAAAAAAAAAGAAGATAATTTTATACATATAAATTCCATAACCATGAGAAAAATAAGGTTTTTATCAGACAGTTTTGCTGTAATATACAAGCTGCCTTTAAAAATTCAAATTAAAAGTCCTTACCGGTATGAAGGCCTTCTTGAAAGTATTTCCCTACGCTTTTGAGAATCAACTATCCCTTCTGATTCTGCAGATTCATCTGCAATCGATGCTGCCTGTAATAGTAAAGTTTCTGAAATTCATAACTTCATAAAAAAAATATAGCAACAGAGTAAAAGACTATTTAAAAAAAACCTTCTATGCTTGCATACATGAAGTTTGTGCACTTATTTAATGACTATTCATGTGATCTTGGACTTCTTTTACCAATGCAAGTCATAAATTATGAGGTTAGCAACATACAGTCATTTAGATGACATAGTCTATTTGAAAGAAAAAAATCTAAATAATCCAGGTTACTTTTTTGTAAATGACACCTAGAAAAAGTACTGAAGATGCATTTCTTTAAATATAGTATACATTTTAATTTTCTTTTAAAGTGAAATTAAACATTTAAAATACAGAATATTGCACTGATACACCTTAAAGAACAGTATACAATACAAAAGCCTCTTCACAACCACACCAAAGCTATTTAGAAAATGCATTTATTTACACATTTATTACACTTACCAACACATATTCATAAATACAAATACATTGCTGAGCAATACTCTGAAAATTTCAGAACCCTCTGACAAAGTTCAGTGCCTCCTTTTCTTAGACCTTTATTAGTAGTATTTTCGTAGGTTCTTTGTCTCTTAAAATTACCTGAGACAATGTTAAGGCCTGGAGCTGAATCACACTCTTTACCAGCAACTATCTTATTATACAGAACTGAAAGTGATTAGTGTACAAGGAAAACACCCTATTTTCTTGATTTTACTACTCAGAACTGCTGGAACTTAAGATTTCCAAACTGAAACAGTACAGTAAAAGCTAGTGTGGAAAATGACCTTTTCACATAAAGACAGACCAGACTGCAGTTTCAGAATAAGCACTATGTTAAGCTAACACTGAACAAACATGAGTTAAGTGACTAGAAGGCTCAAGTGTTTGAGCTGGAATCACTGTAGGCAGCACAGGGAAGTCAAGGAAGAACTCCAGAATTATTGCGGCTGCCAGACCTGGGTGCTTGGTGCTAGAAATAAATCTGTAAAACTACACCTTGAAAAAACTACAGGTTATTGCAGAATGAAATTCTCTTCACTGGTTAATTCTATTACTAATTCTATTCCAGTTTTATGTAAAAATACTAAATGTAGCCTCATTTTGCTGGGTAGTACTTAGGAAGCTTCATTAAAACTCTAAACTTGCCTAATAAAAGACCATCCAGAAATAATGAGAGGTATGTACTTCTGCCTGTCTACAGATGTATAGCTCCAAACCAGACTTCAGAGCTGACTGGCAGAGATACAAGAGCTTCAGGAATTTTGTATCCATCCTTCTGGAGGATGGACCAATGCTGACCAGCAAAGAGATCGTCTGAAAGTAATCTCCCCCCAGTACCCTACAGTGATCTGCTTGTTGATTGACCTTCAAGGCTCTGGCACAAAACTTCAAAACTAAATATTACATAGCCAAGAGCCTGGACATCCTCTCCCAAAACAGAGCTCTCATTCTGAAAGGGGAGATGGAAGGGAGATAAAAAAAATATGTATCTAATTGCTTCAGGACAAACAGCAAGACAAGCCCCTTAGTGCCTTTAAACCTTCCCATCCCACTAAGGGTTACCTATACCCACCCCTGGTTTGTGAAGATGGCCAAAAAAGTCAGGAACAGTCATACTTTGGGAAGAAGGTAAGGAAACCAAAAGGCAATTTAAGCATTTTAATGTGGAAGAGGGTATTTTGTGGAAGAAATGTCAAAAGTTCTAATTTTCGTCAAAACAAATAAACTTAATGTTCTAATAGCAAGCAACCACAGTCGCAATGCTGACCAGTGAAAAACAATGTCATTTTTTCCTGGACATCATTCAGACCTCAACTTCACTAAACTGCTGTGGTTTTTGAACAAACTTAACTTAGTCTGCCAATAACTGACGCACTACAGAGGGGATCAAGTAGAAAAGTCAAATAATAATCTTAACTTCAAACTTTCCAACAAGTAAAACAACATTAACAAAATAGTAAGGAACATGATATAGATAAGCCTTCCCTTAATCCAAAACCCAACAGCATTACAAAAAAAAAGGTTGAACATTTTCCAGTTTAAAGCTGCAGGTGTTAGAGGGAGAAGTCAAGCAAAACCTTAACATCAACTCTCAGCATACTTTTTTTTTTTTCTTGTAAAGTAAACTGATATTGTTTCCCAAGTTCCCTACTTTCTGGCAAAGATACAATATCAAGTTAAAGCCAAATGATCTGGAGGAAATGCTAGGTGGCAGGATAAATTACTTAAGAGGATCACAGAAGGCTAAACAACCTGTGTAATGGAGTCTTTTACAGCATCTTCAAGCCCTTCTTCTAGAGTCACCTTATTTGCTATTACCATGCTCAAATGGCACCAGAGCAAAACCCTGGAACTGACTAGTCAGTATTAATCAGGGCATAGCTTTCCTCTCTACTCCTTTGGGAAAGGGAAAACAGCCAGAGTTTACTCAATACAACAAATAGTCAACTTTCACTCCCCTAAGACAACACAGCAGCTGGCAAGAGATTCCGAAAAAATTCCTTCTTCTGAGCTTTGGAGCAATATGCATCCTGACTAGACTTACTTGAAGAAAAGCAGTGACAGCAACCTGGAATAACTGCAATATGCTTACCTAATGAAGTTTGCTCTGGTAAATTACAGTTAGAAAGAATTCCATTTTAAAAAATACTTATTTTGAATACTTTGCTTTGAGTTCAAGTTTGACCAAACCCAAGTCTCTTGACATCTACTGCATCTGTTTCAATAGCTAGAAATTCAAAACCTTGCAAGTCCCATCTACACCTACTCCTTACAAATAAAATATTCAGTATTTTGCCAAGGTTTTATTCTTTTTCTCTAATCTCTAAAATAAATCCTACTTACGTATGCCTTCTTAGTCATTGCACTTGAAAGCTAGTAAGTCTGAAACATTGAAGGTGGCTTCACAAGAAGACCGACAATGCATGTTATTTCCTTAACATGTTCAATGACTACAGGTCAAACAGCTCACGCATAACAGGTGTATATAGCCTTTCTTATCAGAGATACCAATTCTATCTGCAAAGAGCAATTCAGTTGACATTTCACAATCAGATTTTAAGAAAACTAGAACAAAGGCATTCTTAGCTACAAGAAAAAGGCCAATGGGAGGCCAAGTCATTTTCAAAACGTTGCAAGTCAATTTTCTCTGGTCTTTTTCCTATTTAAAAGCTCAGGAATATCTTAAGCATTTTGCACTGGTCCTTGTTTTTAAACATCAGCAACATTAAATATGTGAAGATTTGCCAAATACATGTTTACGTTGAGGCTGCCCTTATTTTTGGTCTTTTCATATCCATACCCACAAAAAGCAATACCAGATGGTCTAAAAGGGCCTGCTAAAACCAACAAGTAATCATTTCACTACAACACATTTACTTCCATTACACCTAGATCCTCTCCAAAAATAGTGTATGAGATATTTGCAAATTTATGAGTACACAGTCTCATTAGAAAAGTGATGGTCATAGAATTAAAAGAAAAAAAACAGACATAAAAACTGCAAGGTACACTAATGTAAGGCCACATTACTATACAAATTTGCTGTTTCGTATGTTCAGGGTTCCAAGACACAATTTCTTACCAGGTAAACAGGAAGCATTAAGGAATCACTACACAGTGCTTGCAGAGCTGCTACTGGTTGGAATTTTGCCACCTACCTCCCCATTTCCTGCACCTTATGAGTAAATCTTACAGAACTGGTAGGAATGAAGAGAAACTGGAAATGGAGTTGGGGGGAAGAGTTATCAGTTACCAAATATTCATGAAATGTAACAATAAAAGAGCTAACCTGAACAGCTTGCATGTGTGGTGACTGAATGACTGAGGGCTGTGTGGCTTGAATGACAGCCTGGCCATGAACTGTTTGACCAGAAGGCAAATGCACTAGAGTTAGAGCTGGAGATCCTCTTCCAGCACTTGATGCAGCTACAGAAACCTGCAAAAATTACAACCATCATGTTTAAGTAACATGCCTTAAGACTTCAGCAGATGCTTTTAGAAGTGATACTAAACAAACTTGTTTTGATGCCATATTTAAAATAGCTTAGATGTGTGTAGTTATCACACATAGAAAGATACTAGTTTTATTAGTAAAAGTTTGGTGGGTGTCTTTGTAAATGGTATGGAAAGCTTAAATCTGACCCCTAACAAATTGCAAATCTTTCTTCTTTCCTTTTTTTCCTGTGACTTCATGTTTTCTTTTTAAGTAGAAACAACCCTAAGGTATCACACACTAAATCTGCTGTTGCTAGCATGAAGGTTAGGAAGAAATACAATAATATCAATATTTGCTGAACTAGTATGTCACTGCAACAACATAGAGGGCAGAATGTCTTAATCAGGAAAAAATAAATTAAAGAAAATGAAAAGAAAAAAAAGCCAGAACTGTTTTCGTTTTGCTTGCTTTGCTAGGCAAGAAGGTAGGCTTTCCAGATAGATGTCTCCTCAAGAGACAAGAGAACTATTAAGACAGCAAAAAAACATCAACTCTGTTAAATAAAGCAATACACTGATTTCTAAATTGATTTAGTTTAATAAACACTCTTTATATATATATATTTACATATCAAGAAAAACAGTGTTGGAGTGTATCAATATTTCAATATGACAACAAAAATTAAAGAACAGCTGAATCTTCTTTAAGCCTAGCACAGCTGAAGAAACTCTTCCATCCAGTAATAATTTGATCCCTTTTTCTGATGATGTATTAGAGCACACACAGCTTTCCCCAGCCCTTGGTTCTAAACCATCAGTAATGAGGATGGGTTAAGAAATAGTTATACACCTACACGCTAAGAAATAGTTCAATATTTATGTTGTTCCTGTTAAGTCTTTAACAGAAACAAATCCTGAAGCAAAGGGAAAACACTACGATGTCAAGTTCTGGGTGATGAAGCATCTCTAAACTCAGAAGAGAATGACAAACATAAATCATATGACAGTAACAGATCTTGTGTTTTTCAAAGCAAACTGCATTGAAAAAGCCTTATTTCTATATTCTGCATGCACAAGAATAGACCCTGACTCATATCTAAAATTCTGGTATTATTCCCTTCCCAGCTTTGTTCTCAGACCCAAAAGGTATCTGGTATGAGAAGTAAAGGTAAGAATAGATGACAAAGAAGAGAAAAACATGATGAATGCTGAATATTATAAAAGTTAAAGAAAGTTTTCTGTTTTTCTGTGTTCACACTGAAGGGATTTTTAAATACCAAATATTAAAGAAGCTTTCACTCCTGAATGATTCCTTGTCTGGGAAACATTCCTTTCTTTAGAGAAAGTTTTTAACTGCTATTAAGATGCACTACTATCAAAAAGACCAGATGTTGGCTCAGATTATCTTGAAGAAACAATGTTTATAGGAAACAGAGACAGGATCTTGTCAACATTTACTATGTGATTGTTCAATTGTCATGGTAAACTGAACCACTTTTCAGGAAATAGAACAATTGAGGGCATTCCCTGAAATGGAAACAATTATTCTTTAAATGACATTTAAATGGCTCCTGGGTCAGAGCAATCCCAGGCACAGCTACAGGTTGGGCAGAGAAGAGATTCAGAGCAGCCCTGTGGAGAAGGACTTGGGGGTGTTGGCCGATGAGAAAATGAACATGAGCCATCTTCAGTGTGTGCTTGCAGCCCAGAAAGCCAACCGTATCCTGGGCTGCATCAAAAGGAGCGTGACCAGCAGGTTGAAGGAGGTGATCCTGCCCCTCTACTCTGCTATTGTGAGACCTCACCTGGAGTATTGTGTGCAGTTCTGGTGTCCTCAACATAAAAAGAACATGGAACTGTTGGAACAAGTCCAGAGAAGGACCACGAGGATGATCAGGGGACTGGAGCACCTCCCGTATGAAGACAGGCTGAGAAAGCTGGGGCTGTTCAGCCTGGAGAAGAGAAGGCTGCGTGGAGACCTCATAGCAGCCTTCCAGTATCTGAAGGGGGCCTATAGGGATGCTGGAGAGGGACTCTTCATTAGAGACTGCAGTGATAGGACAAGGGGTTAACAGGTTAAAACTTGAACAGGGGAAGTTTAGATTGGATATAAGAAGGAAATTCTTTCCTGTTCAGGTGGTGAGGCACTGGAATGGGTTGCCCAGGGAGGTTGTGAATGCTCCATCCCTGGCAGTGTTCAAGATCAGGTTGGACGAGGCCTTGGGTGACATGATTTAGTGTAAGGTGTCCCTGCCCATGGCAGGGGGGTTGGAACTAGATGATCTTAAGGTCCTTTCCAACCCTAACTATTCTATGATACTGTGATTTAATGGCAACATGTAAACAGGACATACAAACCTTCTTCCCAATCTAAAAACCAAATACTAATATTATCAGATAGGTATTTGAGATTGAGATCTAGAAAGTCTCCAGAATCTGAAGAGTATGATCTATTTTGTGTCACAGCTGACATCATCCTAAACCTAAGCTTCAAGGAAAGACAGATCAGGTTAAATGCTTACAAAATATGCTAACTTTTCAAAACATTACAAAGGTAATTTCATCAAACCTTTCCACTTACTACTGTCTTCGCAAGAGCTGAAATCTGATACAATACTCTGTGTATCAGAAAGAACATTTTGAGTACAACACAAAGAAGTACAAGGTGAACAGTTTATGAGTTTCCTTTCAGTACACAATGGGTCAGGCACCTACAATCAGGCAGTAATCCAGTACTCAAGATTAAAAAACACTATATTCATTTAAAGCCACTTATTCAGTAGAAACACACAAGAAAAAGAGAAAACCATACTCTTTTAGACTGAAGTTTACAACATGACAGATGAAATCATTTTGTTCCCAATAATTCAGGCAAGAGACTAAATGGGGGATAGAGGTGAGGGAAGAGAAGACAGTAGCATTTTAAAACTGGATCAAACCAAAACCAATTTGCTTGTTCATTTACATTTATATCCATTTTAAACAGTTCAATTTAATTGCTTTTTGCTGAGTTTCCACATATATCCAAAGGTTGCATAATGTATAACCTACACATTTTTCTTTAAAATGTCTGCAATTATTTTGTTTTAGGTTTGTTTTCTATGACTAAGACTGAAATAAAATATTTCCAACTTGTGGATCAAAATTGTTTTAATGATTTCTAACATTTATAAAAACGCACATTTCCCTTTGCATTGTTTTCAAATTGAATATTCTTCTGTTAACTAAAATACCAGTACCTTTTGATGCTATCATATGTAAATGCTGACTGAAACAGACTTGGCAAAAAAATTACTTTCTGACATCAGTGATGAGCAATGCTACCTTTAACATCATTACTTCAAGGGCTGTCTGGCACAAAGACTGAAAACAATCCACAGAAGCAACTCAGGAACACAAAGGGGAAGGGGAAGCATAACACATTAAGCGTCTGGTTAAAGAGTGTAAGGGTTATGTCCCTAGCAATGGCAAAGAGACTTAGATCTTATAATGTCCTTTTGGATTCTTTCCTCTTAGGTATGCAACTGTTAAGTCTAATGGTTTCAACAAGTATCAACCATGTATTCCGTTGGCAAAAGAAGATCATGAACTATCTTCATACTGAGGTTCATAACCTTCATAAAGACATTACTCATCATTATCTGATTTCAAGATGCACTGCCCATCTGAACAGTCATACTGTGGATATACGCACTCTCATTGCCCAAGGTCAGATAACATCTCCCTACATTGTACTAGAGGTTACATCCACACTCAACCCCTCATGCCTTAAACATTGCTGATATGAAGTGCACAGTACAGAGCTTCATCCTAGTACTGTCCCTGCTGTAGAATCTAAACACTACAAGGACTCCAGAAGTGAAGTGAAAAGAAAAGTACTTATGGGAAAGGAAAAGACAAGGCAAACCCATCCTGAATTCACCTAATGAAAGAGCAAAGCATTCACTGCACTCAGGCACTGAGTAGCTTCTACAAGTAAAAGCTGAAGATAGGGATGTTTTGGTCAATTCCACAGCTAATGTCAAAAAAGCAGCACATGGTTTTAAGGAAGACAAGGTTAGGCCGATTTCAGTCATTTGGTGACATACCTTAAGTAATCATAAAATGGTGACAAGGCTGCAGGTTTATAATCCTCTAACATCAGCTTAGCTAAATATCATGGACTTGCATTTGGCAGACTGATTTTATAGCCATACCTAAAACAGTCTGTCAGACTTCTGCAGGGCTCAGTCTGTTGGGAACAAGATTTAACACAAGGTTTGATGGCAAGAGGCCACAAGGATAATACCCCTTAGGTGCTAAACCTGAGCAGTGCCAACCTGGAATGGCTATGCACTCCAGGCTCTGGAAAACTCTGACAGCAGCTCTCATATTATAAATCTCTATCAATATCTAGTCCAGGACCAGCATGGAAAGGTCAAAAGATGGTAATTCAGACCAAGGCAGCAGACAACTCTACTGACAGACAACGAGACAAAGTTCACAAAAAGTGATTCAAAGAACCAAAGAAAGATGTAGGATTACAGGAAAAGAAAAAAATCACAACTGAAAGTATTTTTGCCAAATCTGAAAAAGGTCCAAGTACATTGCTCTTACATTTTTACAGTTAGATTTAGTGTAGCTGAGCACAGGACAACACAGAATGCAGTAAGGCCTCTAGAAATGCTGCAAAAGGAACATCTAATTTGTCTGTGAATACCAATCAGATATATAACTGCTCCAAGATACAAGTTTGGCTACCACAGCATTATCAGAATATTCTAAATAGAGTTAGCTTCCTCTTAAGAACAGCCCTGTATGTATTCATGTAAGATCTGTGCATGTGAGCGAGGACTTATGGAGCCCATCTCAAAACAGGTGGAGAAATATTCAATCTCGCACCTTTGTTCTTCACTGAAAAAAGGCATTAAGCTTCTCTACAGGTTTTCTGTACATGTCCAACAGCTTCTAAAGACAATCACCAAAATTTTTATGAATTAATATTTTCTTACCCACTTCTTTTGGAGGCTGGATCTTATTGAAATGACATTGAAAACATATTTAAAACAATACTGTGTCAATTCATTAACTGGCTAAAAGTGAGGGATGCAAGAAACTCAGCTATAAATTATTTCACATTACTTATTTTTGTTTAAAAAAAATAACCTTTTCAAGATAGAAAAATGACAATTTTGCCACAGTGGATGAAAGATGCGTCTCATTTTTTATATTTCTAATTCACTCATTTCTGCTTTTGCAGAAGTAATTTTACTTTCATCACCAAAAATGCATTAGCAGTATCTATTACACAAGCTAGGGAGAAAACAAAACAAAACAACAAACAAATAAAACAAACAAGCAAACAAACAACAACAAAACCCCACAAACCCCCAAACCATCTTTTCTCTACTAATAAAGTAAGAAAATAAAACACATGAAATTCCATCTGAACATAAAAATCCTACCCCTTTTTACTGTGAGGACAATCAACCACTGGCACAGGTACCCAGAGAGGTTGTAGAGACTCCATCCTTGGAGATGTTCACAACCCAACTGGATATACTTTCTGACATCAGTGATGCGCAATGCTTTATCATTACTTCAAGGGCCGTCTGGCACAAAGACTCTCTGGCACAGTCCTTGGCAGCCTTGGCTGGCTGAACCTGCTTGTGCAGGGGGATTGGACCAGATGATTCAAGAGATCCCTCAACTATTCTGAGATTCTTACAATACACAGAAAACTATAAATACAGTACTTAAAGATAACATATTAAAATGCTTCACTTTTGACTTGACAAAACCAAGGTTGAACCACTTATTTGGCTGAAAAAAAAACCACAAAATAAACAAAAAAGAAAACCCCAGAGACGTCTGTTAATTTCAGTGATCATGGATGGACCACTTCTCCTATGAAGAAAGGCTGAGAGAGTTGCCGTTGTTCAGCCTAGAGAAGAGAAGGCTCTGGGGAGACCTTATTACGGCCTTCCAGTATTTAAAAGGGGCCTATAAGAAAGACAGGACCTGTTGTGACAGGACGAGGGGTAATGGCTTTAAACTAAAAGAGGTGAGAATCAGGCTGGATATGAGGAAAAAATTTTTTACAATGAGGGTGGTGAAGCACTGGCACAGGTTGCCCAGAGAAGTGGTGGATGCACCATTCCTGGAGACATTCAAGGGCAGGCTGGATGTGGTTCTGGGCAACCTGATCTAGTTGAAGATGTCTCTGCTCATTGCAGGGGGTTGGACTAGATAGCTTTGAAGGTCCCTTCCAACCCAAACTATTTCATGATTTTACCTTTAAGCAGGAACCCAGTCATTCTTTTCTCACATTTCTGCACATCTGCAGTAAGTTAGTAGGGGAGATGATTGGAAGTTAGTCCAAGGTACATTTCAGCCACTTTAAGTTGTTTTCTCTTAATTGCACTCCTCCAGAGGCCAAAGAGGGAGAAAGAACTACCTGCACCCTTCTGTAACAGTCAAAATACACAGACTCTGGACCAACAGCACAGCCAAGAATTCCTCATAAACACCCTAATCTTCCCATCCTGCACCAGCAAAAGCAGACAGATGTCCCACACGCGGCCCCTGCCTTGAGCAGGGGTTTACCTCACAGTGTCTACCTCCAACCATCACCATGACAAAGCATCTCACCTTCTGAGCTTGCCAGGTAGGAACATAAGCTAAGAAAGTCCTCCTCATCTTAAACCAAAGAAATGTCACAATAAAGTCTTTCAGCAATAAGCTTTCTGCCTGTTTTACTGAAGGAAATACTGTGGCAGTTCAGCCTCAAGCTCTAAGGGGAGGTCCGGACTCCCAGCTGCGGCCCCCAGGCCCTGACCTGGGGAACAGCAGTGAGGGGGCAGCCAGTGAGGCCTGGAGCACTGCTGGACAGCTGAGGGGGCAGGGCTGTCCCCTGGAGGCCCCCTACTTCACTGCTGGTTAGACTGGCACAACTGCATCAACACCAGTTTTCTGGCACTGTCCATCCTAAGGGAGGGAAATCGCCTCCAGCTACGACTGCAGAGCAGTGCTGGCTCCCTGGGCCATTTGACCAAAAAGAGGGACTCCCAAATGTAAACTCTCAACTGTTATCCTGAGCCTTCAAACTGAAGTGCACGTGTTTCATTTTAGTGCTGATGGACTGAGATCCATTGGTACTTCAGTTACTAGTTCTAATTGAAACATTTGAGGCCTATTGCAGTGTGGCTGAAGCTTCACACGTACTCAAGCATTAAATGCAGATAAACACAAAAAAACGTACTCCCGGGGAACCCATCGGAAGCCTTCCAACAGCATTAGTGGCAGCTTTGTCATCATGAAAAATCCCAAGTGACAGAATTGACAGGTATTTTCTTCAGAGACTATTGCACATGCCAATAGATTTTACATGTAAATCACACTGTGAAGTTAGGGCACAAAATCTGAACTGAACTATCAAAGAAGAAATATGGGGATTACATCTACAGAGCAAACCAAATAAACTTATTGGTTTCATATTCCATTCTTACAGGAAAACAAACAAACAACCCCTCCTACCCTCCCTCCAAAAACCCTGCAGTATTCCTAATGCTGCACGTATCAAAACCACAACAAATGCCATAGGTTACAAAGCTAACAAATAAGCATTCATAAATACTTTGCAGTCTACTTTGTGTCTGAAAGAGCACATAAAAAGCAGCTGCATTCAGCCTGAAAATGCAGATCAATTATCTAACATACCAATACATGCATCAAAACTTATCAAGTAACTTCTAAATTCCAGTGATGAAGAAATTCTACAAGACGTCTTTTAAATCAGTTCCTTTCTTTCATAAAGTGTTTTTGAAGATCCTTCTAAGGGGTCTATACAGACTCCTGAAGTAATAAATCTTAATACTGGCAAGTATGCTACCTCTCTTAAGCACTGAACCTTTCAGTACACATTTTTAATGTTTGAGGGTTTATTACTATGTCATCTTTCATCCATTAACTAGCAAAGAATAATCCAGGTATGACTACCATACAGAATATGTATATTTTTAGTACTTCAGACACTGTCATTGGATGCACAGGGATAAAACAAAATAAGCATACATTAAAAATGTACTTCCGAAAGAATTAAACACATTCTGTACAAAAATTAGAACTAGGGAAGAACCATGCTTATTTTTAATTCATATTTTAATTTTTGTTATACAACACTTCTTCAAGATACAGATGTTTTAACTATGTTCGATCTTGAAAGCACCTTAACTCTTTAAGACCCTATCCTCATCTCCATCACAAACACAATCATCTTGGAAAAGTGAAAAAGAAAAAAAAAAGTGCCTACCATTCAGTCTGAAAATCCTGGTCTCCTAAAAGTGCTACTTTATAACAGACCTCGTGTTATACTAGCTCTTAGTTAAATACCACATGCGCAGTTTTCCATATACCTTTGCTATTTTTTCCTATTTAATAACAAGACTTACAGAACAAGAGAACTCCATATAAATGAATCACTCAAAAATCATAGCTATTCTGAATAGCTACCTCTTTATTGATTCTTCTCATCTTTCCATATTTCAGCTTACCTCAGACCCTTGAGAAATATGACTTCGGCCTGGCTGATTCTGAAGACGAACAGCATCTCTCTCTGGCATACAATCCCCTGCACTGTCATCCTGTTGTGATTCAACCATTTCCATGGTCATCTGTCTAAAAGTAAGCACATGCACATCTAAATAATGCAGTACAGGGAGGTATATCAGGCACATAGGGAGAAAAATGCAATTCCAGACCATTTTATATTTGGAGGAGACAACTAACAACTTAACAGAAAATAAAAGATTCCTTTAAAAACTCCAGACTAACCGAGGTCCTTCTTTCCTTTAATATGAGGTTCCCCCATATTAAAATATTCATTCATATAGCCAGGAGCCCTAAAACAAGAACTTTGGAAAGCCACAAGGAGAGGCAGTACTAGAAATGGCTCTCAGGAGAGGGACAAGCACAGAGGCCTAGGCTCCCCTGCAGTGAGTGCTCCAGAGAAGCCCCAACAGCACTGCTCACAGCAGGTCCCTTGTGCTTCACATCTTCCACTGGCCAAGGCTCAAGCTGTCCAGCAGCCATGTGCTGCTATGGCCCTCTCAAACCTTCCAAGATACCAAACCTCAGCTGGGATCTACAATTGAATTGCCTGTAACTACTTGGAGCTTAAGACACACGATTCTTCCCACTCTACAGCTTTAGAAGAAGGGTAAATTGCATACAGGAGTAAGCAATTCCTTGACCCTCAATTTAAACTATGAGTTTAAATGCCACAGAGAAAGCTTCCAAATATATCTGCTATATAAAAATGCAATTACCTGGCAGTTGCTTTTCTGTATTTCTTGACATACTTAGTCATACCGGAAGTTGTGAGTTTTAAAACAAGAGCTTGGTTCTCTTCGGCTCCCTCTCTCTCCTACCAAAGCCTGCACTGAAGGTGCAACATTGAACAGGTGACGTCACAAACATTGCCACAGCAATAGGTCAGTTTACAAACAGAACAGAGACAGGACAGGGTCAAGCAGAGAACCCTGCAGCATGCTCCCACCTACCTACTTAAACAAGAAACTGAGGCCACAAAAGGGAGATGCTACAGTTGTGGGATTTAAGAGGCAGCAAATCTTGTTTCCTCTCTGTTGGTTATTGTAAGTCAAGGATGGCAAGCCCATCTGAACTCAAAAGTTCAACTCTTTTATCTGGCTGACAGTTCCTGCAGTTTCTGCTCAGGTCCTACACTAAGAAATGGAAGAGATGGGGAAGGAAGCCTCCCACGTGCCTGACCCCAAGTTGCACATGTTAAAAGTTAACTACATTAAAATTAATTAAATGTAAACCCAGCTCCATTTGCTGCACTATTTTACAGAATATTCCACAATTTTTGAGGAGAATAAATAATTCTTTTTATATTGCCCTTTTTGCATAGAATAAAGGCATGAAAAAACAAAAGGAATCCAGTCAAAAGATGCCAAGAAGCATAGCTCAAGCTTATATTCCTCCAATGGTATTCTGCAGACCAGACTTGGCTGCTAGCGGCAGCCAAGCTGTACACATTCAAGAATTTATGGGTTAACTTTAGTGTTTCTGCCAAAAGAATTTACATAATCTATGCCAGTATCAATTCAGATTAGATTCAGGAGACATTTTACACCTAAAATCTTTTTACATTCCTGTCCTGTTAGTTTCTTATTACCTTTTTCTTTAGATACAATCTAATTAAAGATCTACTGAAATTTACCAAAGTTGAACAACTCTGGGGAGAATGTTTTCACCAAGTTTTCCACCATAATTTTCCATAACAAGATGTTTATCATTCCAGTTTTATGCATAACAATAATAAAGTAGGAAAAAAAAAAAGTTCCTACTTAGTAAGCTAGGACCATCCAGAGTCTCAAACATGAAAGCTCCACCTGTTTCATGTACAAATGCCTCCATAAGCTACACAACATCTCACACACCAAGGAAAATTAAATCATGCATAGGTATTGGCAAAATATTAATTGCAAAATCTCTCTTCCTAAAGGCGAGACTATAGTCAGAATTAATTCACTTTAGACAGGTCCTGAAGTAATTTCTTAACCAAAGCCATCTGTCATACATAACCTACTGTTAGGGAAAAACAAAACAAAACACCACAAGTGCTTTTATTCCCATTGAGTGCATTGCACAGAAACTTTACATAGAGCACCATTTTTCATATTCTAAAAATAAATAAATAAATAAAAATAGGGTTTAATTTCTAAATTTTAGCATTATTCCTGATTGCAGAACACTGTAATAAAAAAAAAGAAAAACAACATTAATTTTACTACATTGATTATCAAGATATTCCTCTCCAAGTCTTTTCATCTGCTGTGATCCAATTACTGAGTTATTAAATAACTATGAAAAGAGCATCAGTGCAGCAGAAATAAAAAGTTATTCCTAGCGTTTTAAAAAAATACAGTAAAAAGGACTATTTTTTTAGATTATCTATATTAAATTAGAAAAACAACAGCAAGGGTTATACATGCCAGTGAAATGACAAATGTAATTAGGACTTACAACATACATGAAAAACTCAAGAATTTAAACAGATTTTCCATTTATAATTTTATAATTTCTCACTTATAAATGATTCCCTGTTTTAAATCTTAGGCAAAGTGGAGTAAATTTTGAAAATTTGTATACTGTTTTTAATCAGCACTTTTTACTGACAGAAAATGCAACTGTTGCCCTAGAACACAGCAAAATACTCTTTCTAGACAGCCTAAAATACACATCTTTTTGACAATATGGTAAATCTAGTAAGCTTGTGAACAGAGACTCGACTAAAAATGTTGTCCAAACATGAAGATCTAACTATAGGCTATAAAACAAAAACAAAAATAACAAAGAGCATAGTAATTTTAAAACAGTTATCTTGTTACACAACTTCAATGAGAAAGATGACTACAGACAAAATGTAACACATCTCTTCGGTAGACATAATATAGGGGATTATTGCCCCTGGAGGTGAAGCTCAGCCAAAGCCATTTCAGCCCACAGGCCTGGAAGCAGTACAGCCACACACAGCCGTGTCACTTCACATGGGCCTGTGCACAGCTCAGGACCAAGCATGCTGAGAAACTCCTGAGTTGCATGGTCCAGGTTAGCACCATGTTAGCGCACCCTCATAAACTCAGATTACTATAACCTAAACTGTACAGGTTTTGCATTTTCTGGGTTATCTCATAAATAATTTTACTAAATATATCAAACTGTTTTTAATAAGCATACAGAAAAACACAGAACAAGATTGTAATTATGGCTGGGTTTTTTTCTAAAACACCAGTAATATGGACTGTGGTAAGAAACAGTTAATAATCTGATTCAGAAATTACCAAAATAAACAGTTTCTATATGTATTGCACTCAAAAAGTCTACACTGCAACCGAATTGTAACATTTATTGCTTTTAAGTTTCAAAGAAAAAAAAAATATATTTTGACAATCACTTAAAATATTTTATAAAAGTGTATTAGTAGTATATCACACTTTATGTTCTGTTTTAAAGGAAAACCAAGCAAACTGTTACAAAGTATATGCTCTTAGGTCCCATTTAAAATTACATGTTTTTCTTCACTGTATGATTAATTATATACAAGCTTTAGTCCTACATTTGGTATTAGGTCATTTTTTACATTTTGTACCTTGGTTGCACAGCAATTTTAAATATCGGTCAGGATTTTTAATTTAATGAGTTATGTCTCTCCCCTCCCATAAAGAGGGGGCAAAGGAACGGCATTTCAGAATGCAGGCAGACAGCTGCTCCTTCCTAAAAAGTAGCAAACCTTCAGGACCAGGCAGGTTTTAACTGTTAACTAGCTAGTAACATTCCAATACATATTAGCATATGTTGACTGCAGTCACCAAGACGAAGGTACAGTAGGTCAGTAGCAGGTAAACACCGATTACAGAGATATATATAGTGCACATTGAAAGCTTCTTCAGCTGATAGCAGCAGCTGAAGAAACATTTCTCCTGACAAATTGTCCTGACAGGACAAAACGGACAGGCAGCATCAGCTAAAGGAAAATGTTGCCCAAGTGACCTAGAAAATGGAAAGGGACTTATAGCTAAAGGTGTGAACCTTTTATACTTCTGTCTATAGATGAAAGCTGAAGAATAGCATCCTTATCAAGGTGTGCTCTTGTGCAATAAAAAGAGAACACAAAAAAATCCCTTAACTTTACCCCAATATTCCTCTTTGGTTTATATCACTGAATCTTAATACAAGTAATGCCTACAGGTGAAATTAGGCTACATAAGCAAACTGGTATAACATTTTGCAATATTAAAAATGTGCAACCGTCTAATTAAATACCCAGAGACATTTTAAAGACAACTTCTTTATTTCAACAACACTGTATACATGAGAGACTGTTTACAAAGGTAGCTTATTACAAAAAAATTGTAAGGGGCTATGGAATACATTTCAACCCCTGTTCCAGATCTCTTTGTAGGCTTTTATTCACAGGGAAATTACTAGAGAGCAAGGATGCGAATTTACAAACACCTATTTTGCATTTATTGATGAAACAACAGTGTGAAAACTCAGAATGCACTACTTTCAGAAGATTGTTGTTTTCAAATATGAAGCCTGTTATATTTTACTACATTGCTTTGCAAAGCACACTGGTTGGTAAGGTGGTCACAGCATTCAGCCAGGTTAAAATGAGCAACAGCACAACAGACCTAATTCTTAAAGTGTAATCTTTCTGTTAAGTTTTCAGTATCAGCAAAACACGAAGTTTCTTGTGTGCCCTAAACTCTAATGTGCTTCCTCATTTTCTTCCCACTCCTTTTCTTTCAAAACTATCTTCACTCTCAAAAAAAAATTTTAAACCCAAGCCTGCGATGACTGGAAGTACAAGTATGCTACCTCTCACTTTGCATCTGCCACCTCAATAATAGAAACAAGGCAGTGCTGAGTCTGCTGTGAAGAGGATGAATGGCCCTCGTTTAGAAGAGTCCAACCAGTTCCTGAATAAGTAAAAGGATGATTTAAGCTCCAGTACCTGTGGAATCTTTTAACATGCAGCTCCACTCCGCCCCAAGGAAGATGCTGACATGACAGTGGTGGATTTAGACAGAACCCTCAAACCTTTAACAGGACCTAGGTATCACGAAGCCCACTGTGACCATCTCCCACCCGTTTTCCTGCCCCAGCTTGGGAAACCTTACGGGCAACGATGTAATGAGGCCTACTGAGTTAAGAGAACGCCCTCAGGCACCATGGCTCACCCCGCACGGGACAGCATTCTCCCCTCCGCCGGAGCACCGGCTGTCTGACCGCAGCGGAAAGGCACGCTGCCCCGTCCCCTAACTTCGCCGGACTACGGATAGGGGAACCGAACCGCTCTCCCTCCCAAGCCTCGCCCCGGAGAAAGGGCCCGAGCCGCAGCTTGCCGGCTCCCGGGCTGTAACGGAGCAGGAGACCCCGCACGTCCCCTTCCCGAGCTCCTCACGTCTCGGGGCCATCAGCCAGAGCCGAGCCGAGCCGGGTAAGCGAGAGAGGCAGGCGGGCCCTGCGCGGCCCTTCCCAAGTGCAGCGCGCTCCCGGCCGCGGCGGGGACGCGCCTCCGCCCCGTCCTGCGCGCTCCCGACGGCAGGGGCTGAACGAAGTCGCACGGCAGAGCGCCCCCCTACCCGCCCTTGCCCTGCACTGCGCTGCGCTGCCCTCCGCACTGCCGGAGCTCGCCGCTGCCCGCTGCGCTCCCCCGCTCCCGGCCCGC